>NC_134548.1:2970000-3195000 GCF_050624435.1 Tenrec ecaudatus | reverse complement strand
GGCTTCCCTCCTGCGTCGGCGTCACCGTGTGTCTGTGAGACGGGGGGCTCTGTGGTCGGGGTCGGACATGTGGGTTCATGTGGGACTTATGGGCGTGGGCAGCACTGGGCTGGGATGTTTCCTTGACGTGCATTTAACCTTCATATAAAACTCTCTCTTATGCTCGATTTTCTGTGCATTTGTTTTTTGGCTTCTTAATTAGCTCATTTTATCGTCGCCTCGTACAGATCTTGTCACCATCCATCCACCTCTGCGTCAGGCACATGCCCGCGCCGGCTGCCATCTGCGTTTCCGAAGCATCTTCTCTCCGCCCGAGTCCTTGGGAACCGCTTCTGTCTATTTTCCTGCTCCCTTCCCGCCCTGATGAGCGCTGGATAATTGAGCAATTGTCGTTTGCAAATCCTACTGCGCCTGCTGTCTCCCTGCACCCCCGTCTCTGTTGCTCGTCCCCCTGGTCCCATGATTGTCCTGAGTGCGTTTATCTGTCCTGCATTCCGTGCGTGCACAGCTCCTATCTGCACCCGTGTGCGTGCCCCGGTCTAGCCGGGTGCAAGAGGCAGAACTGGGGTCATGATAGTGGGGGGCGGGTTGTTAAAGAAGTAGTATTTGTCCCCCTGGGAGGGGGTCCTCGGTGGATCCTTGGGATCGGTTCCCCCCGTAACCTCCCGATCTCTCTACTCTGTGTCTGTCTCTTTTAAGAGATAGTAAAATGTTCTTTTTAAATCACATTTTGCATGGGGCCTCTCCGGGAAGGCATTCTGCAACTGCCGGCATGACTTTGGGCTCCTTGCCCCCCCCCAGCCCCCCTCAAAGAACAGTCTTCGGTGACTGAATAAGCTTGCATCTCATGGGACGTAATTGGGGAAACCCCATGATCGCTGTCGGACGTTGCATGCGCGCTTAGTGACCGGCTGCTCGCTGCCAGGTCAGCCGTTCAGAACCACCCGCCGCTCGCTCCCCCTGGACAGAAAGACGGGGGGCTTTCCAGTCCCACAGAGTCACCAGCCTTGGAACCCCAGGAGCAGCTCCTCCTTGTCCTGCAAGGTCCGTGGCCAGGAGTCGGGGGCGCCGGGCCCCTGAAAGCTCAAGGCGGTCACTTCTGGTGCAGGGTGTCTGCTGGGTGGACAGCCGGCCCCTGGGGGGGTGAGAGGTGTCTCTGTAGGGAGACACGGCGTCCGAGCCCCTTCTGGGCCATTGCTTCCGAAGGGCTTCACCAAGGGGCAGGGCCATTGCTTTGCTCTGGGCCTGCCTTTGACCCCCGTCCACCTGCCACGCTGACCCCACTGTACCCCCAGCCCCTGGCTGGCCGTGCACCTGAGACCTTGTGTGCACGTTGTCTCGTCTGCGGCCTCTTACGTCCACCTTCGTTGATGTCAAGCCTGCATCTTGCAGACTTGCACCCTGGCTGTGGCCTCAGCCCCCGATTATTAATTATTGTTATTCATCGTTTTATTGGGGGCTCTTATCGCAATGCATCCCTGCAGCGCGTCGGTGCATGTGTTGCATCGTCCGTCTCAAAGCCTTTGCTTCCTACCGGGGCCCTTGGCAGCAGCTCCTGATTGCTGCCCTGCCTCCCCCTCGGCAATAGATGCAGATGGATTCCCCTTCACCCACGCTTCTGCGGTCCGAACCCCTGGAATAAAACGGCTCCAGGCGGAGGAAAAGTCTCCCCGCAGGTGATTTATTGCATCATCGAGTGTCTCCCTCAACCCTGCGGGCACGGGCATCCGAACTGTTCGCGGCACCCGGTCCTTTTGCAACGAAAAAAGGGAATTAAACACGCTCCTCCGGTCCTTTTGCAACGAAAAAAGGGATTAAACACGCGCCTCCGGTCCTTTTGCAACGAAAAAAGGCATTAAACACGCTCCTCCGGTCCTTTTGCAACGAAAAAAGAGAATTAAACACGCTCCTCCGGTCCTTTTGCAACGAAAAAAGGCATTAAACACGCTCCTCCGGTCCTTTTGCAACGAAAAAAGGGAATTAAACACGCGCCTCCGGTCCTTTTGCAACGAAAAAAGGGATTAAACACGCTCCTCCGGTCCTTTTGCAACGAAAAAAGGGATTAAACACGCTCCTCCGGTCCTTTTGCAACGAAAAAAGGGAATTAAACACGCTCCTCCGGTCCTTTTGCAACGAAAAAAAGGAGAAACCCTGCTCATGTGGCGCGCGAAACCTTTAAAGGTTCCCGCGGGGCCGAGGGATCCTGGGAATTGTAGTTCAGGGAGACGGTGAAGGCGGGGTTTCAAGATGGCGCCGTGTGAGGGATCCTGGGAATTGTCGTTTACAGTGTTTTGGCAGCCTGTGGAGACAGTGAGGGGAGGGGTCCAAGATGGCGCCGAGTGTGCAGGATTCTGGGAAATGTAGTGTACGGTGCTCTGTCAGAAAGTGGAGCCTGAGGGAGGGGTTTCAAGATGGCGCCGGGTATCAAGGATTCTGGGAAGTGTAGTAGAGAGTGCTCTGTCAGAAACCGGAGACTGAGATTTCAAGATGGGCTCCGGCTGTGAGGGATTCCGGGAGTTGTAGTTTATAGTGCTTTGACATAAAGGAGACAGTGGGAGGGGCGAATTCAAGGTAGCGCCGGGTGTTAGGGATTCTGGGAATTTTAATTTTTGTTTTATCAGAAAGGAGACAGTGATGGGAGGAGGTCCAAGATGGCGCCAAGTGTGAGGGATTCTGGGAATTGTAGTGTACAGCGCTCTGTCTACGTGGAGACTGTGAGGGCGGGGTTTCAAGATGGCGCCAGGTGTCGAGGATTCTGGGAAGTGTAGTAGAGACTGCTCTGTCGCAGTGTTGACAGTGGGAGCGGGATTTCAAGATGGCTCCGTGTGAGAGGCATTCTGGGAGTTGTAGTTTATGATGCTTTGACCTAAAGAAGACAGTGGGAGGGCCCAGCTTTTTGCAGGACAGTCACGATTTTTAGCAAACTTTCTTGCGTCCCGCGGCGTTTTAAAAACTTCGGAGTTTTGTAAAGAAAGCACGACAAGTTAGGGTATACGGTTTTCGGCTGCCATGAGGCTATTTCGCCAGGATATGAGTTTTATCAATGGTGTCCCACTTTGCAAATGTTAACATCTCGTCGCCTTAGGGAGGGGGTACTTCAAGATCGCGCCCGGTGTTAGGGATTCTGGGAATTATAGTTTATGTTTTGTCAGAAAGGAGACAGTGATAGGAGGAGGTCCAAGATAGCGCCGGGCGTGAGGGATTCTGGGAATTGTAGTGTAGGGTGGGCTATCAGTAAGTGGAAGGGGTCGCGCGATACAAGAAGTGGCCGTGGGACGCGCGTTTCAAGATGGCGCGGCGTGAGGGATTGTGGGCATTGTAGTCTAGGCTACTCTGTCAGGAAGAGGGGGCAGGGAGCGGGGGATTGCAAGATGGCGCCGGGTGTGAGGAATTCTGGAAATTGTAGTGTACGGTGCCCTGTCAGGAAGTAGAGACAGCCAGGGCGCGATTTCAAGATGGCGCGGGGCGTGAGGGATTCTGGGAATGGTAGTGTAGGGTGCTCTGTCTGGAACTGGAGGCAGTGAGCGGGGGATTTCAAGATGGCGCCGGGTGTGAGGGATTCTGGGAATTGTAGTCTGTGTGCTCTGTCAGGAAGGGGACGAGGCGCGCGTTTCAAGATGGCGCCGGGTGCGGGGGACTCTGCATTGATTCTTGTCCCGTCTCCACAAGATGGCGCTGTGAGCCAGCGGCCGAGAGATGGGGCCGGGGGCGCCACGTGCAAGGGATTCCGCCCGTCGCGGTTCCGTGTCTGAAGATGATGCTCCGAGTGGCCTGGAGCCGCGTCCGCGATGGCGGCGGTCCGCGCTCGGCTCGCGAGGAGAGGGGACCCCGTCGGCAAGCCCGCCCCCCTCCCCCACCTCCCCCCTCCCCCATCTCCCCTCCCCCATCTACTCTCCCCCTCCCCCACCTCCCCTCCCCTCCCCCATCTCCCCTCCCCCGTCTCCCCTCCCCCATCTCCCCTCCCTCATCTACTCTCCCCTCCCCCATCTCCCCTCCCCATCTCCCCTCCCCTCCCCCATCTCCCCTCCCCCGTCTCCCCTCCCTCATCTACTCTCCCCTCACCTACTCTCCCCTCCCCCATCTCCCCTCCCCCGTCTCCCCTCCCTCATCTACTCTCCCCTCCCCCATCTCCCCTCCCCATCTCCCCTCCCCCATCTACTCTCCCCTCCCCCATCTCCCCTCCCCATCTCCCCTCCCCTCCCCCATCTCCCCTCCCCCGTCTCCCCTCCCCATCTCCCCTCCCCCGTCTCCCCTCCCTCATCTACTCTCCCCTCACCTACTCTCCCCTCCCCCATCTCCCCTCCCCATCTACTCTCCCCTCCCCCATCTCCCCTCCCTCACCTACTCTCCCCTCCCCCATCTCCCCTCCCCATCTACTCTCCCCTCCCCCATCTCCCCTCCCCATCTACTCTCCCCTCCCTCATCTCCCCTCCCCTCCCCCATCTCCCCTCCCCCATCTCCCCTCCCTCACCTACTCTCCCCTCCCTCATCTCCCCTCCCCCATCTCCCCTCCCCATCTACTCTCCCCTCCCCCATCTCCCCTCCCCATCTACTCTCCCCTCCCTCATCTCCCCTCCCCCGTCTCCCCTCCCTCATCTACTCTCCCCTCCCCCATCTCCCCTCTCTCATGTACTCTCCCCTCCCCCATCTCCCCTCTCTCATGTACTCTCCCCTCCCCCATCTCCCCTCCCTCATCTACTCTCCCCCTCCCCCATCTCTCCTTTCTCCTCTCCCCTCCCATTTCCTCTCCCCCTTTACCTTCCTTCATCTCCCCTCCCCCCTCTTCTATCTCTGCTCCCCTCCCCCCTCCCCATCTCCTTTCCCCTCCCTCCTCCCCCCTGTCTTCTCCCCTCCCCATCTCCCCCTCCCCCCCAGGGCCCGCGCCTCCCGCTGCATCCTCCGAGCGACCGTCCTGGAGATTCACTCACAGGAAAACCCGTCGGAGCAGAAAACCGAGAGCCGCGTTGATAACATCGCGCAGCGCATGAGAACCTGCGCCGGAAAAGAAGCAGAGCGTCGTTTTTAAAAAACGGGAACAAATTAAATGCCTCCAAGGGCCGGTCCGACGATCGGGTGTCAAATGGGAACCCGCGGACGCGCGTCTGCTCCCCGCACCCGGGTCGGCGGTCAGGGGCCCCCCCCGCACCCGCAGGGAGAGAGAGGAGCCCCTCAGACTGTGCACCGGTTTGCACAAGCCCCGCACCCCTCTGCTTTCCGCCTCTGCAGAATCCGGGGCTCGGAGCGCAGATGGGGGGCCCCTGTGCACACAGAGCCGGGGAGCTCAGTTAGGGGCGCCCCTGTGCGTGTGGAATCGCGAGCCGCGTGAGCCCCCAATTTAACGTCGTTTCTGGTGAGAAAGGGGGACATGCAGGGAGCTTCCATCTCAGAGGAGACCTTTGGCCTCAAGCTGAGAGCAAACCCCCTGTTTGCGCCCCCCTGTCGGCCCGACCCCCGCGCACCTTCTCCAACAGACAAATCCTTCTTGATAGGATGGAGCGATCGAATTGTGTGTCTGGATTGCACCCCAATAAAGTTATATGGCTATCTATCTATCTAGATATCTATCTATCATGTCTATCTATTATCTATCCATCAGTCTGTCTATCTACATATTTATCATGTCTATTATCTATCCACCAATCTATCTATTTACATATCCATCATCCATCCATTATTCGTGTCTGCCTATGTCTTCTTCCATCCATTATTCATGCCTGTCTGTCTCCATCCATCCATCATCCATCCATCATCCATCATCCATCATCCATCCATCCATCATCCATCATCCATCATCATCCATCATCCATCATCCATCCATCATCCATCATCATCCATCCATCCATCATCATCCATCATCCATCATCATCCATCCTTCATCCATCATCCATCCATCATCCATCATCCATCCATCCATCATCCATCCATCATCATCCATCCATCATCCATCCATCCATTGTGTCAAGCACATTTGTACATCTGTTGCCATCATCATTCTTAAAACATTTGCCTTCTGCTTGAGCCCTTGGTATCAGCTCATTTCCCCCTCCCTCCTTCCACCTGGTTATATATGTTTATACACACACACACACATATATACACATATATAATTTCTTTTTCTTTTTCCTGCAAACCACCTGTTACACCGACCAGCTCTCCCAGCGCGTCGCATTCCCAGCGTGGACTGACAGCAGCCGTGGGCTCCTTGGCCCCGCCTGTGTCCCCAGGTCAGAAAGGACCAGTCAGCGCTGGGTCTGAGCCCAAAGCTCACGTCCACCTTCTTCGCAGGACTGGCCTGGCCCCGGGCGAGGAGTTTGCAAACCGAGCCTCGGGTTGGTTGCCTGTGGATTTAACCCGTTCTGCTGACACCTGGTCACTCCTGCTGTTTCCCCACCTGTGTCCTCTGCTCACCATCCCCCATCTCTCAATGGCTGCAAAACACACAGCAACACTCATTTCAAGGGGCCAAATATGCAGATTGCAGCGCTCATTTCAAGGGGGGCCAAATATGCAGATATGCAAATGTCCCCGTGGCTATCATATAAAGGATGGCTAAAATCTGCATTTCGGCTCCCGTATGCACGTGCGGTGCATCCGCTCCGCGGCGGAGAGCGCGCTCTGCGGCTTTTCCTCCAAGCAGCCCCGGGAGAGCAAGACGCGCGCCCGGGAGGTCGGAATCCGACCGCGTGCGGAACTCCGGAGCGGCCCGCCTTGTTTGCGCACGGACTCCTTCTGCGGAAGCACCAGGTGTCCTCGAAACCGGAAACGGAACTGTTCGTCCCGGCCCGTGTCGGGGCGGGGAGCGGTTTCCGCGCGGAAGGCTTCGGCTGAAGCACCGGGCGCCCGCGAAACCGGAAGCGGAAATGCCCGTCCCGCCGCCGCCGCGCCGCCTCCCTCCCGCTCCGGCCCGCGTCGGAGGCCGGCTGCCGCGTGTCCACCGGCGCCTCGGGCTCCTGTCCAGCGTCCAGCGTCCAGCGTCCGGCGGCCCCGGCTCCGAGAGCGCTGCCCGCGCGGCCGCTCAGTCCCTCCCGGACCCGGGGCCCCGGCCCGCAGCGCCGCGCGGACGCCCAGGAGCCGGCGGGAGCTGCCGTCCCGGTGAGGTCACAGGTCACAGGTCCCCTCCGTGGGCGGGGGGGGGGCGCGCAGAGTCGGGGTGCCCGCGCTCGGGGGGCTGGTTCCGAGCGCCTCGCCCGCGTGTGCGCGTGCATCGCTCCCGGTGCAGTTTCAGGGGGGCTGGGGGCCTGCAGGCACCGCACCCCCTTTTCCCCCGGGGACCCCGAAGCGTGTCCGTTGCGTGTTTGCGTGCAAAGGGCGCCCCGGAGCCTGGTCTGACCTCTGGCTTTTGTGGCCACGAGGCAGGGGTCAGGGCCCCCCAATGACGCCGTGCGATCCCCCCCAGGCCCGTCTCGGGGTGCACGGGGGTCGCACCGGTCGCTGGCGTGATCGCGGGGGACGCACAGTTACGGGGGTTCATTGCAGACGGGAGCTCCCCGCCATCTGCACGCGGACCCATTGCGTCCCTGAAGGACGGGGCAGAACTGCCCCTGCGCGTCTCGGAACCCCCCTTCTCACCCCCGTGTCTCTCCCAGGGAAGCCACCCAGTTCCCGCCAGTTGGGAGCAAAATGCACCCCAAGAAACAGTCGTGCGTCCTCCCTCAGCACCCCGGGGCCTGCAGCTGCTGCCAGGCCGATTCCCGTGTCCCTGCTCCCCGGGTGGCTTGCAGGCAGGACCCCCCCGCCCCCCCAATGGCCCGGATGGAGGCGCGCTTCTTGACTCCACAGACCCTGCGCCCCTGGGAGATAAAGGGGGGTCACGCGGGTCACCAACCCTCCCCCCAGGCGGACGCTGCCTCCATTCTGAGTACAGCACCCCAGTGCGCCCGGCTCCGTGCTGACCAGTCGCATTGCGGGGAACCCCGCCAGCCTGGGGGGATTCGTGTGTACACTGGCTAATTGGGCTAGTTTAAGTGCTTGCTTGCGCACGTTTAATTAAATTAATATCATTATATGTGCATGCATTCAAATTTTCTATTATTTAAAAAATAACCCTCCCTGCCGTCGACTTCAGGCCGGCGCGCAGCGACCCTGCAGGACGGGGTGAAACGGCGCCTGGGAGTTTGCAGGACTGACTGCTCAGAGGAGTAGAAAGCCTCGTGTTTTCCCTTTCGGGGTAGCTGGTGGCTTCGAACCACTGACCCTGCAGTTTGCAGGTTCTTTTTGTTTCAGCAACTTCCGCGCGCGCGCCCTGTGTTGTGCACTGATTGCCAGTCCAGCGTCCAGTCTCCCGCCCACTGAGCTGAAACTTGCTAAGAGTTTATTTAACCCACCGACCTCCCGTCCACCCTGGTTCCCGCCCGGTGTCTCTAAATTAACCTATTCTGGGCATTTCATCCGCTGCGCTCCCATCGGCCCCGCGTGTCTGACTAAACTGACCCAGCTTGGTCACGTCCAGGGGCCCTGCGGTGTCCTCGTTATGTGTCGGTTCCGCAGTTTGAAGCCACCTGTAGCTTCTTGGGGGGAAACAGGGCTTCCGACTTGCACATCGCGCTCCCGTCTTGGGGACCCTCAGGGTTGTGCATTCGATTAACTGGCAGCCGCGGCCATGTCCTGATAACGTAGAAGGGTTTTGACTCGGTTACCACCGGCCCGCGAGACCCTACAAGCGATTCTGTGATTGCAGTTCCGAGTCCAAATGCCAGTCCCTCTTCTAAAGGCGGGAAACTCAGCGATCCCTTGTCTAAGACCCCGTCGGGCGTGCACAGAAGCAGAAAGCGGAATTGATGTTGCTCTTCCTGAGCTCAGGGGTTGCTACTGGGCATCACTTTGATCGGAACATTCTGCAAACTCCAGGAAGAGCAAGCCTTGCATTGCACGGTTCCCTCCTTTATCACAAGACAAACTGGCCCCAAAGCGACCCTAACGGTCACTGTAACAAGCGCAACGCACCGTTAGCACGACAGCATCCGAGGGAGCAAGGTTGAATCAGAACAAATCATCCTGGAACCACAGTCCGAGCTAATTGCCGTGGGCAGAGCCCGGGGCGTGCGGGAACATGGCTGACAGCAATGCCCAGCAGGATTTCCCCGTCCCGGGAGGGACAACGGACAGGTCACTCAGCAGCTGACAAAGGTGGAGTTGACGGTTTCAGAAACCCACGGGGTGGACCCTTCCCTGTCCTGTCGGATGCATGGAGTCCGCATCCCCCCTGATGGCCGGGAGGCTGAGCAAGGCTGCCCTGCGGAGCAGAAGTGCCCTCGCTGGTGTCCAGGACTCGTGGCAGGAGGAGAAAGCCTGGGAGCGGCTGCTGGATTCGAACTGCTGGCCTCGGGGTCTGCAGGGCAGCCCTTCGGCACCGCGCCGCCAGGGCGCTGGGAGTGACCGCTGCAACCGAGCGCCGTTGTCCGTGTGTCCCGACAGTTTTCCTACTGGACGCGCGCTTCTCCAGCGCAGCCCAGCCTGCGAAAGGCGGACTCTGCGGGAGGTGGAATCGATGCCTCGGAACCGCAGCGACCTCGCAAGATCCCCGCAAACCAGGCCGCCTCCCGGAGTGCTGGGTCTTCGCTCTTGTGCTGACGCTTGTCCGGCGTCTGTGTGTCCCCACGACCTGGTTGGCAGCGTCTCCCGCTCTTTGTGAGCGATGGATTTCGTCGTGTGTAAGCGCGAGGCTGTTCTAAGAATTCCTTCTGGAAAACTGGTGTCGGGAGACAAGAAATGTTCCTGGGGGTGGATTTGCTTGGTTAATTGTGCAGACACAGCCTGGGTCACGCTGGCTCGTAGCAGCGCCAGGAAATTGTGGTGGTTTTACATCCGCAAACCCTCTCTCTGGAGAAGGAGAGTCTGCAGGTGCTCACGTCGTTTTCCTGGATTCCCCTCGGACTACGGCCGCACAGCTACATGGCAGCTCCCACCGGCGCTCCCACCTGCCAGCTTTCCGGCTGCGGGATCGACGAATGCCCCCGGCTCCTCCAGCAGATCAGCTGACATCTCCCACTGGGGCAAGACCGAGCTCTGCTCCCGTCGAGACTCAGTTTACCGTGTCCTGCGGGGTCACTGAGTCGGCGGCGGTGAGCTTGGGCTTTGCCGACATGCAGGGGCTGTGCCGGTCACGGGCGGACGCGGTGCAGCCAGGAGCAGGCAGCCCTGGGCTGGGATGAGGGCCCTTGGGTCCCAGAGGACTCAGACGCCGGCCCTTCTCCCTGAGTCCACCCAGGGTGCTGAGGACCGGATGCTGTGACCCAACGTGGGAGAGACTCACCTGTCTGCTTCTGTGTCCGTCAGTCTGCAGTCTCACCTGTCTGCTTCTGTGTCCGTCAGTCTGCAGACTCACCTGTCTGCTTCTGTGTCTGTCACTCTGCAGTCTCACCTGTCTGCTTCTGTGTCCGTCAGTCTGCAGACTCACCTGTCTGCTCCTGTGTCTGTCACTCTGCAGACTCACCTGTCTGCTTCTGTGTCTGTCACTCTACACTCACCTGTCTGCTTCTGTGTCCGTCACTCTGCACTCACCTGTCTGCTTCTGTGTCTGTCACTCTACACTCACCTGTCTGCTCCTGTGTCTGTCACTCTACACTCACCTGTCTGCTTCTGTGTCTGTCACTCTACACTCACCTGTCTGCTTCTGTGTCCGTCACTCTGCACTCACCTGTCTGCTTCTGTGTCCATCACTCTGCAGTCTCACCTGTCTGCTCCTGTGTCTGTCACTCTGCAGACTCACCTGTCTGCTTCTGTGTCCGTCACTCTGCAGACTCACCTGTCTGCTCCTGTGTCTGTCACTCTGCAGACTCACCTGTCTGCTTCTGTGTCCATCACTCTGCAGACTCACCTGTCTGCTTCTGTGTCTGTCACTCTGCAGACTCACCTGTCTGCTCCTGTGTCTGTCACTCTGCAGACTCACCTGTCTGCTTCTGTGTCTGTCACTCTGCACTCACCTGTCTGCTTCTGTGTCCGTCACTCTGCAGACTCACCTGTCTGCTTCTGTGTCTGTCACTCTGCAGTCTCACCTGTCTGCTTCTGTCTCTGTCACTCTGCACTCACCTGTCTGCTTCTGTGTCCGTCAGTCTGAAGTCTCACCTATCTGCTTCTGTGTCTGTCACTCTGCAGACTCACCTGTCTGCTTCTGTGTCCATCACTCTGCAGACTCACCTGTCTGCTTCTGTGTCCGTCAGCCTGAAATCTCACCTGTCTGCTTCTGTGTCTGTCACTCTCAGACTCACCTGTCTGCTTGTGTCCGTCAGCCTGAAATCTCACCTGTCTGCTTCTGTGTCTGTCACTCTGCAGACTCACCTGTCTGCTTCTGTCTCCGTCACTCTGCAGACTCACCTGTCTGCTTCTGTGTCCGTCAGCCTGAAGTCTCACCTGCCTGTCTGTCTCTGTCACTCTGCAGACTCACCTGTCTGCTTCTGTCTCCGTCACTCTGCAGACTCACCTGTCTGCTTCTGTCTGTCACTCTGCAGACTCACCTGTCTGCTTCTGTGTCTGTCACTCTGCAGACTCACCTGTCTGCTTCTGTGTCTGTCACTCTGCAGACTCACCTGTCTGCTTCTGTGTCTGTCACTCTGCAGACTCACCTGTCTGCTTCTGTGTCCGTCAGTCTGGAGACTCACCTGTCTGCTTCTGTGTCCGTCAGTCTGCAGACTCACCTGTCTGCTTCTGTGTCCGTCGCTCTGCAGACTCACCTGTCTGCTTCTGTGTCCGTCAGCCTGAAGTCTCACCTGTCTACTGTGTCCGTCAGCCTGAAGTCTCACCTGTCTACTGTGTCCGTCAGCCTGCATAATTGGCAGTCCTGGGGGCATCGTTACGCATCGTGCTGCGAACCACACGGTTGGCTGTTCAGAACCACCAGCCGCTCCACAGAAGAGGCTGTCCACGCCCGCAGAGTTACCGCCTGGGAAACGCACTGACACGGCTTCCCTGCAAACCTGCCTGTGGGACCGGGTGGCCGTGAGACACAGCGGCCCCGCGGCCGGGGGCTTGGTTTGGAGCCTGGTGTCTGGCAGAGGTTTGGGGGGTGACAAGCCCGGTTGGAGTGACTTTTGGCCCCACGGAGGGAGATGCTGAGGAGGACCAGGCCTGGATCTCGGTTCTGGATCAGGAAATGGCTCAACACTATCATGCCGATGCCCACAGCCCCGAGGATCAGCGAATGTCGCCGGGGCGTCCTGGGACTTGGGTGGAGGGCGTCTGGCCTCAGACCAACGTTCTGCACTGGGCCCGGCCTCCTGCCTGCGCTGGGGGCCCGACGCCTACCATTCAGGATGGGGACTCGTAATTAGCGGGGCCCACAGAAGCGCCGCTGTTCTGAGCCGTAGCCAGGGTCCCTGACCCCTTCTCCATCCCCACCTAGCGTACCCCAACACCCCGCCTTCTCAGGACACCTCCCCCAACCTCTCTGACTCTCCACCTTCTCCCGTGGCCGCACGTCCGTCCCTCTGTCTCTTCCTCTCTCTAATCTCCCTTTCCTATTTGGCTCGTTCTCTCTCCACTCTGTCTTCCTGTGTCCCCTCAACCTGCCCCCCCTTTACCCTCATTCCACTCTGGACACCGGGCAGGGCGTCCACTCTGATAACACCTGGCTCCACTCTCCTGCCCGTCCCGTTCGGACAGGAGGAAGCATCGCTTATTCTGGAAACTGAGGCAGGGAATGGCGATGCGTGCCGGGGAGACGCAGGTGTCTCGCTGATGAGAGAGGAGGCGTCACACTGTGACGGGGAATGGAAACCTCGGCGTCTGCTGGGAGGGGTTCGGGCTGGAAAGAAATGGGAACCAGAGGCAGGCGATGCCCCCCGCCCAATCCCGGGAGAGCGGAAAGAGTTTTCTAAGTGCTCCGGAAGGGCGTGCAGGTGGTGAGATTGGAGAGCAGAGTGGGAGGAAATGAAGGGCCTGAAGCGGATGTTCGGGTGGAAGCAAACAGGAAAGATGCTCCATCACGTACGTTGTGCAATGACGGATGGAAGGTTTTATGGAACTCGGCAAAAAGGCGGGGAAAGCAGGACCTTCCCTTTGAGTCATTCTCAGCTCCTGAGGGCCCTGCAGGACAGGCTGGAGCTGCCCCTGCGGCTCCCAAGGCTGTGACTCAGTTTCCCTTCCTTCCCTGTGTGTCCCCAGGAGCTGCTGCACAACGTTCGGTCAGCGGCCGCCTGGGGCAGCCGTCTTGCACGGCCACACGACCCCAGGAAGGATCTGCACACCTCGGGGTGGCTCGCAGGGCAGCTAGATCTCGTCGCCTCCTGCGGACGTGCTCCGGGCCCGGCATCCACTCTTCCTGACGGGCCCGAGAGACGGCAGTTCCCTAGACACCCAGGATCGTCAGCGAGGAAATGATGGTGAGCTGGACGGCCCGCAGGCTTCGTGGGGGGTGTCTTAGCGGGGGGGGGGGGGGAGGCATCTGCTCTGTGCCGCGGGTCCTCTTGCTTGGTGGCAGAAAAAGATCGAGAAGCAGGCCCAGCAACTGCATCACTGGAGCCCCCCCAAATGTCCTGCCCCCAAACCACCGGGCCCTTCTCTGTGTTCACGCCTCTAGGTTTTGCATGCCCGTGGTAACCTTCCTTCCGTGACTCCCAGAGCTGCCCCCGTGTCAGTCCAGGTCGACTAGAGAAGCAAATTCATGGACACTCGTGTGTGTATTAGAAACAGCTTTCTAGACAAGAGCAATTGAATATGGAGAAAGCAGCCCAGCCCCGTGCAGATCAGTCCATCAGTCTGATATGAGCCCTCATGTCCGATACCGATCCATAAATTCTCCTTCAGACGCAGGCAGCTCATGCAATGACACGGATGCAGGAGGGTCACAGGCCGGCGGGTGCAGAGTCTGTGCATCCCGTGGCCGTGGAAGCAGCTCAGCGCCGGCGTGGCCTCCACGTGACTCCTCCAGCTCCAGGGCTCGGGCTCCGTCAGCCTGTCTCCCTGGGGCTTGTCCACAGAGACGTCTCCCAGGGAGGGAGCAAGCGCCCCCCCTCCAGCGAGTGTTTATCCCTTAGCTTCTCCAAATGAGGTCATCAAGCTGCGACCTGATGGACAGGTCAATTGACCACCGATGATCTAACGGCCACAGCACCTGACGACAAGAGCATGCGGCCGTCTAATAACATTTGTATCTTCAATGATCGCTTTTAAATGGTCTCATTATTAGGACAGCGACCTGTTAGTGAAAACTTTTTGACGTCCCCTGACTTCCATCATGTTTTAAGAAACAATGTTCTTTTAAGAAACATAATGTTCTTTTAAGAAACATAACGTTCTTTTAAGAAACAACGTTCTTTTAAGAAACATAACGTTCTTTTAAGAAACATAACGTTCTTTTAAGAAACATAACGTTCTTTTAAGAAACATAATGTCCTTTTAAGAACCATAGTGACATTGTTATTTTCGCCCCACGGGCAGCGCTTCCCCAGTTGGAAGCTGGGTATAAACGGGAGTCATGTGCTTGCCAGGCAGCACACGGACGAACACTGGAACGTCACAGTAGCTTAGCGTGGCCCCCAGCAAGGATGACATGCAGATTTGCGAAACGTTCCATCGTCTTAAAGAGGCTGAAAAGCCGGAAAAAAATAAAGCAAAGCCATGAGCATGTGAATTGTATTCGAGAGTTTGCAAAATCATCGTGGTCTGCTCACGATGCTTAGAACTGAGAAGTAGGTCTGTTTTCCCTTCCCCAGTGTAGGGCTCACAAGCCACGGTTTCTAAAAAGGATTGTTTTGCTTCCTTTGCCATCTTCCTAAAGATGGATGTGCTCGTGTTTTTACTGTGTTGCCTTTTCTGTAGGACGTAAGCGCCGCTTGGCAGTTTAAAGGCAGAGATAGCGACAGATCTCGCGGAATAATTCCCTTCTCTGTCACTCCTTCCAATGCACCGTCCACCCTCCGAACCTGCAGCCCCTGCTCATGCATCTTTCTGCAGGGGCTCTGAGCCGAGCTGTGGAGAGACCGTGTGCGTGCGTGTGCGTGTGTGCGTGTGTCGTAAGCCCTGGGAGGAGACAGAAGCCAGGAGGAAGTCGGTGTGGGCAGCGAATGCAGGAGACTGACGTCGGTGCCCTGCAGCCGACCTGGACCCGGGAGAAGCCCGAGCACGGTGTCAGGTCCCCCTCCACTCTGACCTCCCCGAGGTCCGGTGCACCCTGGGGGGCCTGGCCCCCTCCTGATCCAGGCTGTGTGGGCTGTTTCAGGACCCTGTGCTCGTCCGGGAGGTGGCCGTGGTCTTTACTCAGGAGGAGTGGGCGCTGCTGGATCTGGCTCAGCGGAAACTCTACAGGGACGTGATGGTGGAGACCCTGAGAAACCTGGCCTCCGTAGGTGAGGATGCCATCGCCGTGTGCATGTGTGTGTGCATGCGTACGTGTGCGTGTGTGAATGCCTTTACTAAGCAACAATGTCTCCATCAAGGTGGCTTTCGTGTAATCAAGGGGCAGAGTGCATTGTGCAGTACGAGGTGCCCTGGTCCATGTAGCTCGTAGCTCCTGGATTTGCCATGAACTCGGTCACCGTGAGCTTTCATCCGTTTACTGATTAAAAGCCTTGAGTCTTGTGCTGCTTAAACTCATTCTTCGCCCCTGGGACCACGTCAGGACACTCAGAGAGACCGGATTGGGTCCCATGGAGTTTCACCGTGCGGGCTACAAATTCGATTCTTTGTTTACCGCAGCAAACGTACCTCCTGTCTGTCTTCACCCCGAAGGGGCAGCCGCAGGCTCCGTGTCAGGGACGGAGCTGTTGCTTCCTCTGTCGTGTCTTTACTCATGAGCTGCCCTTGCCGATGAGCGCCGTGCCGGTTCTACTTTGGTGTTCCCAGGGAAGCAAGGAAGGATTTCAGGACCGCGGATGAGGGGCTCATCCAGGCCCAGTGCCCTGGGAAGCACCGGGAAACCAGGAGGGCTGTGAAAGGACCTTCTTGCCTGGAGGACTTTCCGTGGGAGTGTATTTGAGAGTTTCTTAGGACTTTACCCCCGAGCTGACGTCTGCGCGTCCACGTCCACACGCCTGTGGTCTAGAACATCCTCTTTCAATGTCACGGGCGTGTCACGCTCTTGTCTGTTTAGCTCTCCTGGTGACGCCTAGCTGTGTCGCCCTCCTCCTCCTCCTGGAGGAAGTATCTCCTTTCATAGATGGCTAACTTGCTGTGTCAGTCTAATTAACGTGATCAGTTGTTAACACTGGCAAAGCGGGACACCATTGATAAAACTCATGTCCTGGTGACAGAGCCACACGGCAGCCGCAGACTCTATAGCCTGTCGTGCATCCTTTCCAAAAATCGGGACTTTTTAAAAATGCTGCGGGACAAATTGTTAAAAATCGAGACATCTGGTCACGTTAGTAGGTAGACTAGAGAAGCAAATCCATAGAAGCTCGTGTGAGTTTTCTATAAAGGGTGATCGTACATTAAGAAAGCATCTCAACCCAGTTCAGTCCGAGCCCATAAATCCAGTATTAGCCCATATGTATACTAATCAATACTAATCAATGAACTCCTCTTCAGACTCACGTAACACATGCAATGATGCAGAATTCAGGAAGATCGCAGGCCCGTGGGTAGGAAGTCTTTGGATGCAGTGGCGTTGTGAGCCTCTCAGCGCTGGCAGGCGTCTTACGTGGCTTCTCCCGCTTCAGCGGTCTGGTTCCATGCGCCCTGCAGTGTCTCCCAGGGAGTGAGCAGAGCGAGCGGTGTCTCCCCCCTCCCAGGAGGAAATAGCAGAGTTCCCAGAATCCTCATGGGAAGGCCACGCCCACACAGAGTCCTCATTGGTTATGTCTTGATTGACAGGTCAGGCCCCACCCCTTCACTCCTCCGTAATCCTCTCAAATTGACGCCAGATCATGTGACGTCCACACGTGTGTGAACATCGCAGGTGGCTAAGCGTGTCGTCCGTGGCAGGACAGTCCCTGTCATGATTGCTTTCCTTTTTGTCTCGTATTGTGACCCTTCTCCTGAACTGCTGGGTCAGTCTCTCTAAACCTTCACGATGGAGAGACGTCACCCAGCGAGCCCATGCTGCTGCCCTTCCTGAAGAGCGGCACCTGGCCCTCCCTCGTCGCCGAAAGCTCCGAGTCCGAAGTCAGCGGAGCCCAGGACATGCGTGGGAGGTGAGTGTCCCCCTGAGAAGCAGACAGGGCCCCAGGAGAACGTCGTAATTCACATACACACATCAGACCCTCGAATCCGTAGCCGCGCAGGAATTGTTCCGGTAAAGGAGGACGGAGGAGGCATCGCCCAGCAGCCAAATCCGTTTCCTTTCAGAGGTCGAGCCCAGCAGGAACAGCCAGCAGCGCCCCTCGAGATGTCGGTCATCTGTGGGGTGCCAGTCCCACAATCAAATGGGTCCAAAGGGCGGTTGTGTAATTGCGGGGTCAACTTAAAACGACATCAGACAAGGCAGGCAATTGCTCACCTCCTGGACAGCCAAGACCTCAGCATCCAGACCCACCCACGCAGGGAGAGAGAATGCATTTCCCACCGCAGCTGATAGACACATAGGGGACGCACAGGCCCCCCCTAATTACGGTGTGGCAGGCAGGGGTTGTGCGACAGGCAATAGGAGGGCGATGAGCTAGGGGTGTCCACGCAATAGGAAGGGGTGGGTGGACTAAGAAGGTCAAGCCAGCAGCCTAACCTTGGTCCTCCTGGAGTTGGCCTGACCTTGTCTCTGGGCTCTCCTTCAGGGGACTAATCTGCTGTCCGTATCCGCAGGGAGTGGACCCCCCTGGGGTGGGACAGGCAATAGGGTCTCCTTGCTCCAGACGGCTGGTAGCCCTCAGGAGATGACCTTTAAGGAGCTGGCTCCCCGTGTAGTGCATTGACCATGTGTTAGCAAGCAGCACCTCAGGTTGGCATGTCGTACGGGGGACAACCTAGGGAAAAACCTTTCTGTGCCCGACGCCCTGCACCTCTTTCAGTGCGTGGCCCCCTAAACCCTGCTGCCGGGAATCAAATTCCTTCACGGAACCTAAACGTTTGAGGGACCTAAGCATGCCCATGGTGGCTGTGTTGATGCTGGAAATGGCTGAGCAGTTGTGAATTTATTCAGAGACTGGATATACGCTAACGTGTCCATGTACACGCGTGTGGTTTTACTTACAAACCCAGCCTTATCATTACGTGTTCCTGGAATTTGTGATCTACATTGTCATTGTGAGTCAGGTATCAAGTATGAAATATGTCATGTGTGGACATCATTGTCAGGAAATCTTAAGTTTCAGAAAAACAGTAATGATCTTAAATGATTTATTCACGTGAAACAGGAGACGATATAGGGCAAAATCATGCAAGTTCACCGTTGGGAATATGCTTATTTTTAACAGAAATTTCGGTGCCGAGGAACTCCACGAACGAAATCCGGGCGGGAAAGCCTCCAGCCAGATGCCAGATCTGGCTGTGTTTCAAAGCCGACTTCCGGAAGGACGTGCATTCCGGTGCTGTGAGCATGGGGAGCCCTGCACGGGCCACCGACGGGATCACCACATCGGGTCTCACACCGGATGCGATGCCTACACCTGGGCTCGGTGCCCCGAAGCCTGCAGTGGTCACGCTGACGTGACCGCCCCGCCGAGAACGATCAAACGTGAGGAAAAATGGGGGGAAGACTTCACTTGTTCCTCGGCCCTGGCGGATCTAGCGCGAACGAGCAGCAGCGGGGCGTGTGACGGGCGCCCCAGATGCGGCGAAGATTCCTGGGGGGACCCCTCCTGGTGGACGCCCGTGAGAGGGGATGCGTGTGCTGGGAAAGGAAGCCCGAAGCCCCACCGCCATCCTGCATCCCCAGTCCTCCGAGAAGCAGTTCACGGCTTTGACGAGTCTTCCTCATCGAAGGAACGCGAGAGAGCGCTCAGCTCCTCCTCGTCCTTCGCTCGGCAAACGCTCGTTCGCAAAGACGAGAGGGACCGAGAGCAGCAGGAGTACGATCGAGCTTGTGCTCCGTGCCCAGAACTTGCCGTGGGCCTGTTTGAAGAGCAGCCTTATGGTTATAAGGAATTTGGGGCAACGTTCGGGTCGCCCTCAGCCCTCCCGCGGCACAGCGGAGAGAGGCGGTACAACTGCAAGGAATGCGGGAAGACCTTCGGTCGGTCCTATTGCCTCTCGGAACACATACGGACTCACACGGGAGAGAGGCCTTACGAATGTACGGAGTGTGGGAAAGCCTTCACCACGTCCTCAAACCTCATCATCCATAGAAGGATCCACAGCGGCGAGCGGCCGTACGAGTGTCAAGTGTGTGGGAAAGCCTTCCGGCGCTCCTCGCACCTCACTACACACCTGAGGACGCACAGCGGGGAGAAGCCGTATGAGTGTGAGCAGTGTGGGAAGACCTTTGGTTGTTCCTATTACCTGTCTGAGCACGTCCGTACTCACAGCGGGGAGCGGCCTTTCCAGTGCAAGGAGTGTGGGAAAGCCTTCCGGCGCTCCTCGCACCTCACGAATCACCTGAGGACGCACAGCGGGGAGAAGCCGTATGAGTGTAAGCAGTGTGGGAAGACCTTTAGCCAGGCGGCGGGCATCGCGATACACCGGAGGACGCACCTCGGGGAGAGGCCTTACGCGTGTAAGAAATGCGGTACGGCCTTCCGTGTGCTCTCGGCGCTCACGACACACATGCAGATTCACAGCGGATAGAACCTGGTGGATTTGGGGGAGCCGGCCGCTCTTGCCAGCCCTTGCGCATCGCGGGGGAAATCGCAGAGGAGGAAGGCCGTAGCGACGCGGGGTACGTGGGGAGGTCCTTTGGATTCCTCCTGCCTCGCTCAGCAACGCGCAGGCACTGGCGTGAGAGTGAGGGGTTTGGGGACGTCCGTAGGCAGGACAGCAGCCTTGCCACACGCCGAAAAAGCCTCTGCGCAGGCACCTTGCGGATTCAAGAAGCGCGGGAACAGCTGTAGGCACGGCAGTAACCCCGCTGCCCAGAGCACCAGCCACAGTCCAGAGGCCTTAAGCATCTAGGTGGCGTGGGTAAGAAATTGCTTGTTCGCTGCTTCTGGCTTACTGGAATTCATCCTGGGAGAGACCATTGGAGGTAAGATGCGGAAGCTTTCATCGTTCCTGCTGTCGTTATAAACAGCAAATTTCCTGGAAGTGCCGAAGGGAAGAGCGAAGCTTCCCCGTGAGTAAGAACGAATGCTGCAGAAGGGGGGTGTTTCCTTGCTGGTGCCCGCAGCCATGGCACGGTGGGTCTTGTCTGACTGGCCACCTCTGGCTTCAGGAGGCAGAAGGAGCGTCCCACACCAGCCCAAGGCCAAGTGCAATCACACGGGGGCAGCTAGGCCTCCACCCTCCATATATATATAAATATATATATTTTACCCTGTTCTGACGGGAGACTTCCTGCCCGTGGCACCCTCCTGCCCTGCTGGGTCCTTTAATCCATAGCAGTGACCACACGCTCAGAATTCTCAGCCACGAGGGGAAGTTCACAGCTGGTCGCAAGTCAGGATGAGTAGACTGAAGGCTACGGTTTTTGATCCACAACGGGACCTCTTCTCGGCCACTCGAGCCTGTCTCTGGCTGTTCATAGTGTCAGTAACCCCTTTCCTTGCCCTCTTCCTCTGGGCCACGAAGCCCAGCTGCTGCTCTGCCTCCCTGCGGCCTCTGCTCAGCAGTGGGGCTCCTGCTCAGGTACGCCAGGCCTGGCCATGACCTCTGCCGCCTTTCCCACGTGGGGCGGGGCTCTGAAGTGCTCCTTGATAGCCGTTCCTCCTCCACGGGCCCCGTCATTCTCTCTGCCCCTGCGTCTTAGGCGGGTCTCCTAGTTCCAGGTGTGGAATCTGACCAATCTCTGACTTAGAGCTCCCTCTGCTTTATGTTGACGGCCATCCAATCATTGGGTGGGTGTTAATGAGCCGTCAATAAACCAAAAATCCATACACTCTGCCATCCCGTGGATGCTGACCCACAGCGACCCCCTGAGGCAGGGTAGAACTGGCCCTCTGGGTTTCTGAGGCTGTGACTCTTCTGGGGTGGGGGCTCGGGGGTAGGAAGCCCCACGTTTCTCCCGAGAAATGAGTAGAAGAGCCATATTTCGGGAATATCTCTTCACTCACCACAGTCCATGTGTGGAACTGGTCCCGTAGCCACGTTTTCATCATGCACCGCAGAGCGTAGCCAAGGAGAATCTCATAACTCGTTCAAAACTGAGTCCCCCCCACCCAGGAGAGAAGATCGCATTGTATTACTCAACTTTGCTCTACAAGGTCCGTTGCTTTCTCACCACAAGGCAAGGTTACCTTTCTGCACAAAAGTAGCTTCTTGCAGATGCCGGTTAGTATATTTCTGTGTGTTTTTTTGGATGTACTTTTTCATGGCAAGTAAATTTTCTGTTTAAACTAAGCGTTTTTTAAACTTTGGTACGCCATGTGTCGTCTTCTATTTCTGTTGTTTTTTGTCTTGTTTTTTTTTCCTTAATAAATCTATTCAACAAAAGTGAGACTTCAGAGGGACAGAGACTGACTGCAGAGGGGCAGGGGCCTGGTGAATTCCATACATGGGACTGGGAGACAAGGGAGCCTCCAGGTGGAAGAGTCTGTCTTAATAAAATAAATAAATTAACGGGAGTTACAACCGCCCCCTCCCCGATTAAAAAGACACAAAAACGGACATCTCCGGGGAACATGGGGAGGCTGGGGCTTCAGAGTGTCACGGGATTCACAGGCGCTGGCGTGGCTCCTGCTTCCATTGATGCAACAGCACTTGCCCCTCCTTGGATGCCCCCCGGATTTCATTAACGGGAGACGAATCGCTGTAGACGTGCCAGCCAGTGTGGCATCGGCACGGGACTGTAGTGACCACAGTGGTTGCTGAGGGTGAGCAGCTGGTGCACGGGGCTTCCTGCTTTGTCGCTAGAAAAACCACCCAGACCTGGTCGCTCCGGGGGGAGTCGGCACCTGCCAAACCTTTCTTGATGGAGCCGCAGTTGGAAGAAAACGGATTCAGATGGAGCACGAGGATTCGGGGGGAGGATCTCTCTACTGTCAACTTTGTGGTCCTTTGTGTTTGCTGCTCTCAGGCTCTCGATGTCCCCAGGTGAAAAGGCTGAAACAAACTCGCCGACACCTGGCCCCCAGCAAATCCTTTCTCCGGGATGGTCAGGGACAGGTCACAAAAAAGCCTCAAAGGTCGTGGAGGCCGGCATTTAAGGCCACTTTTAAAAAAATCATTTTATTGGAGGCTCTTAAAACATCACAATCCAAAAAAACAAAAAAAACAAAACAAAAAAACATCACAATCCATCTGTCTATCCATTGTGTCAAGCACATTTGTACAGGTCTGCGTCATTTTCAAGACGTTTTCTTGCTACTTGAGCCCGTGGCAGCTTTTCCGCTGGCCCACAAACGGTCCACGGGCTTACTGTCCTTGTACCGCCAGGTACTGCTTCCAGGTGAGGTAGCTCAGCCATCATTCCTTGGCTCAGGGTCTCCCAGCAGAGCCCCTGCTTTGCAGGGTGGTGAGGGAGCTGGGTTGTTGGCCAAGACTGCGGTCAGTGGCAGGTCTGAAAGGATCCTCCTCTCTTTTAACCTGCTCCTGTGCCTGCTTGGCCGTGCCTGGGTCTCCCTGGCCTCAGTTCACCTCATATGTGCACACAGGCCCCCGAGGTTGCCAATATTCAGCCGTGAAGCCCAGCAAGGCTTCCGCGCAGTTTGGCCTGCTTCCCTGAAGTAGGTGTACTTTTTTAGAGATTCTAAAACCTGGAACTTCTCCCGTCCTTCATGGAAACCCACTTGGATTACAAACCAGGATTCAGCACGACATCTCTCTATCCTGTTAAGCCAACAACCGAGGCATCACCCACCCAAGAAACCTGACATAGTGACAGTATTTTACAGAAGCCCAGCAGCAGGATGCCTTTCTTCCAAGACACCCTTGTGTGGATGTGAACTTCACACACCTTTTAGTTAGTGGCTCAAGCTCAGCCAGTGGTGTTCCAAAGGAATAAAGATGGCAGTCTTCTCTGATAAGAGACGGAGGAAGAAAAGAAAAAAAAGATATGAGCCCCAATAAATTGATTTTTAAAAATAATAAATAAACGATTGAACTACTGGGAAAAAAGGTAAGTGAAATTGACTTTAAACATATTTCACTTATTTGTGTTCTGGCCGTCCTCAGGTTAGAAACATCACTTAATGCACAACCTGTAGTTATGAACCAGCTCCTGTAAAACCGATCGTATTAACATTGTGAACTTTACACAGTGATTCGTAATAAGAAACGGGTGTCATTTTGAGACACACATGAAAGAAAAAAGACGGAGGAAGGTAGAATCGGGGTCATGATAGTGGGGTGGGGGTGGCAGAGGACGCATTAAAGAACTAGAGGGAGGTTGTGTGTTTCGTCGGTGCTGGACTGCACCCTGACTGGTTTGTCTCTTCCTTGTGGCCCTTCTGATGGGGTGTCCAGTTGACTACTGATGGACTTTGGGTCTCCATTCTGCCCTCCCCTTTAAGGGGAGCAACTTTACTAGCAGGGTATGGGAAGGGGCCCTACGGACCCCCTCCCAGTGGGGTGAACAGTAGAAAAGTGGGTGAAAGGGGACAGCAGTCGGTGTAAGACATGAAACAAAAAATAATATTATCAAGGAGATATAGGGGCTGATCTGATACCAAGGGCTCAAATAGATCTTTTGAAAAAGATGACAACGTATGTACAGATGTGTTTGACACAATAAATATATGTATGGATTGTGATAGAAGTCTCCAATAAAATAAAAATAACTTAAAAATGGAGAAAGTTCAGTAGGCAAACTAGGATCCAGAGAATTAATTGCTTTTGGTTTTTAACCAGATTGGTTCCTTTTAAATGGAGGAGTTTGCCATCGGGTCATGTGCCAGGAAGGGTTCTCTAGAGAATAAATGACAGGTGTTTTTGCAGAGAAATTTGTATACAGGGAACTTCCCAGCCCAGTCCAACTGAAATCCAGGTGTGGGGCACGAGCAGGGCCCCCAACAGAGCTGGTGGCCAATGAAGCAGGAAGTTGGGAGATCATAGGCTGGTGCATGCAGAGTCTCGCGGATCCACATCCTGCAGGAAAACGGCAGCACAGCCCCCAGGATCCTTCATTGCCAGGTCACTGGATGTTGCCAACTGTTAGGCTGAGCTGCTGGCCTAAAGGTTTGAGTTTCAAGTCCGCCCTCCGGTGCTACGTCAGTGCAGTGGGGCTGTTAGGATGGTCTCAGAGATGTGGTTTTGAACATTACAATTTGGTGTTTTTAAATTTTACTTTTTAATCATTTTTGGGGGGTGGGGCCTCTTACAAATCTTATCACAATCCATCATTCGATTGTATTATGCATGCTCGTACATAGGTTGCCACGAACATTTCTAAAACATTTCCTTTGTGCTTGGCATATCAGCTCCTCTTTTTCCCCCCTTTCGACCCCACCCTCCCACCCTCGTGAATCCTCGACCAGTTATAGATTGTTGGTCTTCCATTATCCGTTGTCTCCCTTCACTTTGTCAGTTGGACGCCAGTTGGTTCTATTATGTCTGGTTGACAGGTGCCATCTATTTCTAGCGCGAGCGCTTCCTGTTTGCGTCCTTGATGTTTTCATAGAGGAAATGCCATCCTTACTGATGTCAGTCTATCCTTAAAGGATAAACATCATGAGTGACACCCGCCATGCTCCCCCCTTCCCTCATCTTAGGCTTGGTTCTCTAGAGAAGCCAAGCCGCTTGAGGGTGTGTGTGTGTGTGTGTGTGTGTGTGTGTGTGTGTGTGTGTGTGTGTGTGTGTGTGTGAGAGAGAGAGAGAGAGATTTATCTCAAGGGCATGACTGCAGTGGTTTTTGTAGGGCTGACTATTTCCAGATCCGTGGGTTGGATGCCAGGCTGGAGGCTTTCGCTGGCTTGCATAGGTCGCCACAGAGGCCCCAAAAGAAGTCAACAAACCCCAACTCACTGCCACCAAGTCGGTAACTGACTCATGGGGCCATATAGGACAGGGTAGAACTTCCCAGGGGGTTTCCGACACGGTGATTTTATGAGTAGAAAGCCCTGTCTTTCTCCTGAGGAGCGGTGGTGGTTTCCAACTGCAGACCTTGCAGATCGCAACTACGCCACCAGAACTGACTCCCTGACGCGACAAGGCTGGGTAGATTTCATCACACAAAGGGGACAAATCGGAGTCCACCTAAGTGAAGTCTTGGGCATTTTAGTGAATGGATGTATAGGAGACACCTTCAAAAGCATCACAGATTCTTTATCTTTCTATCCCATTTCTCTTCCACCGCAACGGAAACGGGAAATTAAAAAATAATGTTAATTTATAATTTGTCAGGGATCCATGAGGGTGGGGGAGGAAAGGGGGAAAAAAGAACTCAAACAGAAGGGCTCAAATGATAAAATAATAAGTACTTATAAATTATCAAGGTTTCATGGGAAGGTTGAGCGAGGAGGAAGGGGGAAATGAGGAGCTGATACCAAGGGCTCAAGTAGAAAGCAGGTGTTTTGGGAATGATGATGGCAACATACGTAAGAATGTGCTGGACACAAATGATGTATGTACGGATTGTAAAAAGAGATGTATGAGCCCTAATAAAAAGATTAAAAAAAAAACCAAGGGCTCAAACAAGGAAAATGTTCTGAAGATGATGATGGCAACACACCTACAGACGGGCTTGCTTCCCACCCCAATCTGATGTAAGTAGGCAAACCAACAATCACAGAGACCAAAAGAGAAAAGGGAATCGTGCTACGCGAAGTCAGCCAATCACAAAAGGGCAGGTACAACATGAGACCCCCCCTCCCCAGGTAAGTATCATCAGCACAGCAGGGAGGGAAGAAATGTGTCTCAGGATATTTGGGTTGAGGTGCAGACAGTCGCGTGGAGGTCAGACCACACCCAAGGAGGTACATTTTATTCCAACACCAAACGGGAAAGGGGGTAGATGATGACACTGGGGGAGCAGGGCACTAGCCCTCCCGGGGGGAGCGTATTGGTTATGTCTCCACAGCACTGGGAGTGTGCACGCAGACCCGACCACGGCACACCAAACCTTGAGGGCAACATAACCACGTGGAGAAATGAATCAAAATTGGGCTACACGGCCGGCCTCTATCAGAGCCAGACTGACCCCCTTCCTAGAGGCATGTGCTACAGAAGAAAACACTAAAGCTACAGTTGGGGAGGGGGCCGGCCTACCACTGCCCACACGGAAGCAAACGAAGGAGGAAAAAGAAATGGACATTCGGCACCCCAGATCGGCACACCGAGCCCGGAGGACATCGCTGCAGAGACAAGTCTGTAAGGCCAGCAACAGCTCGAGACATGCTGTCCCCTTATTGGAGCCTGCCAAGACGGAGAACAATACTGGGGCCACCAGGTGGGTAGTAAGTCCAGTCTGAACTGTGGACAGCCACAAAGCCCCCCAAATAACTTGAGGCTGGAAGGGGTAGGTCCTCATTCCTCCAGGACCAGTCGGGGGAGAGTCACAAAGGTCAGTGGACAGACCTGGAATTATGCATCTTTTTTTCTTCATTTCCCCCCAATCTTTTGTCTTCTTTTTGGGGGGTAAGATTTTGAGATGTTTTGCCTGCGGTGGGGGAATAGAACCTGCATAACACTGATTCCCCCCGTGGCTGGGACAGGGCCTTACCCACTCCTTTCCATCCATTACAAAGCACATGATAATAGGCCATCACTTACGGGAATCCTGGGGAAGGGAGACATCCCTAAGCCTCTGCCGGCCGGTAGGTGCTTATCTACTATTTCAGATTGATCCCTTTCCTTGTACAGTGTTAGGAAGAAACCAAGAAATGTCAACACTGGACAGCAGGCTTCGCCCTAATTAGGACGGGGTGGGAAGGCGAAAAGAATTAGCTGGCAGGCACCCAGTCCTTCCCTCCTGGGGTCCAGGAGGGGAATGCCCACCCTCCACCCCTGCAGGAGGAGGTGCAGCTCTCGCCTGATAAAGGGGCCGCACCAGGTGCCTCCAATGGTTTTAGTTTATGAAACCTCCTTGCCTCCTGGACTTGGGTGCCTGAGGATCACGGACACCTCCCTCTCTCTCTGTTATATTTAGCCAAAAGGGGACGATGGGAGCACATGAGCCCCCAAACACAGCCCTTTGGGACGCCCGCTGACACACTGGGAAACCCCAGAATTATCTGTAGGTAGTCGGAAGCAGAAGAAAATCATTTTCTTTTGTAACACCGCCTGGCCCGTATAGCACCTTGGAGATTCTGAGACCTGGCCAGCCAATGGGTCTCTGATATTTCCAGTTAGATTTATTACATTGAAAGGAAGGCAAAGAGAGTGGGGTG
Source organism: Tenrec ecaudatus (assembly GCF_050624435.1). NCBI lineage: Eukaryota > Metazoa > Chordata > Mammalia > Afrosoricida > Tenrecidae > Tenrec > Tenrec ecaudatus. Next base: position 3,167,779 of record NC_134548.1, on the reverse strand, counting down.
CCGTCTGTAACCAGCCTTCTTGCCCCTGAGGGGGCATAAGGAAAACTGGTTGCACAAGTCTCTAACGGCCCAGTGCCTTCAGAAACATCTTCCCCCCAGATGACCCCTCCCCTTTGAGGCACGGTGCCAGAGCTGACTGCTGAACGCACCTTATTACCAAGGATGTTTGTAAGCACCCAGATCGGCGTGGTCACCGTGCATATTTTAAATCTTATAAATAATATAGGGAAGAATTTTATTGACTTCAATAGACCATCACCCAAAATGTCTCTTTCATCTCTAATTTTGCTTTTTTTTTTTTTCATTCCCTTCCCTAATCGCATTTTACTCAATACTGTTGTGGTTCTACATACAAACTTCAGAGTTATTTCAAGACGTGTTCAAGGGGAGGCATGTCTGAGCCATTCTTGATTCGGCCGGACGCCGCCAGTTCTGGACCAAAGCGTCGGCCCCCTCCCGCCCTCCTGAGCTGAAGAAGCAGATTGATAGACAACAATGTGAAGAAGCAGTTTGAACTCTAAAACAACCTTTAGGCAGAAGCAGAGGAGCTTGGGGCTCCGCACACGTTAGAGGCTGTTTAGCTTGTTAGCAGCCAAGACCGCCGTTTATGACGGGACCTCATCATGAGAAGATAGGCCTCCTTCTGACAGACCCCAGATATGGGTCCCTTGACCTCTGCTCTCCATGGCCCAGGATGCCCACCTGCTGCTCCGCCCACAGCTCAGACATAGAATAAAAATATTAAAAATAAACTACGTGGAAACAATTCCATTTCTTATTGACCCTGTAGGACACACTACAACTCCCGGAGGTGTCCAGGGCTGTAACTACTTCCAGGTGAAGACAGTCTCATCTTAGTCCCCAAGAAAGCTTGGTTTCAAAGCCCAACTACTCACGTAATTTCTCAAAGTGTTACCGTGGCAGTTACATCATCTGGTGTCAATTTGGGACTTGATAGGATTAAGAGGGAAGGGGTGGAATCCAGTTTATCAATCAGATCACAGCCAATGAGACCTCTGTGTGGACATGGCCTTCTCCTGAGGATTCTGGGAATTTCTTGGAGGCAAGAGACAGTCTCTCTCTTTCTCTCTCTCTCTCTGCTCTCTCCTTTGGAGACTCTCTCTCTGCTCACTCCCTATGAGACGTCCCTGAGCAGAAGCCACATGGACCTACCCTGATGCAGCCAGAACCCTGGAGCAGGAGGAGCCTCGTGGAGGCCACGCCAGCGCTGAGGTGCTTCGACCTCCACTGGATCCACAAGACTCTGCACCCACTGGCCTGTGATCAACCAGCATGCGACGTCATTGCATATGTTTCAAGAGTCTGAAGATGACTTTATAGATTGTTAAGGGACATACTAGATAGTCTGATAAATCTGATAAGAAACGGGTGCTAATCCAGTGGGGTATTTTAGTCCGGAGGACTGTATTTGGTCATAATGTGACATGATGCGCTAGGCTAATCATTTGTAGTAGGATTGCGGGCGGTGTGGAAAACCATTAATCCATCAAGGCCTTGATGTGCTGCAGTGTTTTAATGATATATCTCTGCTGGCCTTTTAATGTTGAAACATTATTTCATGATGGATCTAAATAAGAAAAGCGGAACAGAATTGCCGATAGGATTCAGCTACAAGTCCTGATCAAGGTGTTTACTTGCGATACTAAGAGCTTGAGCCACTTAACACGAGTCCTGGCCAGCTTTTCCATCCTCCTCCACTCCTATCAAGTCCATTCCGATTCGGCAAATCTATTCACACAATTCAGAAGAGGGTGGCATAAGGATTGGAGGAAGATTTCTTAACAACCTTTGACATGTCGATGACACCACCTTGTTAGCCTTTCGAATGAATTAAAACTCGGTTGCAGGAAAATCCAAATCCTCACAAACGGATTATGGGAAACTGGGAAGCAGGAACAGTGTCTGCAGACAGATTCTCTATGCTCATCTTTAAGGAGTCTGGGAAGCAGACTCTGGTGGAGGAAGGACTCCACATTCCTGAGTTGGAGATGAATCCCAGTCACGTTCTCCTGACTAAAAATCATCCCCACAGATCTCTCCACCTAATCAGCTACTTAAAGATGTTTCTATGAAGCACATGACTGCTCTCTGGTGTGCCCAGAGACTATCATCTGTCTTCCAGATGTATCAGACCCTAGTGCCCATTGGTCATCACCAGAAATCAGGGACAGCCAAGGTTAAACCTCCATCTTAACTCTGCCCACCCTGCTGTGTAAGTGCCTTCTTATCACATATATGCCTCTAGCACATGCCCTTCCTGTTATGTATTTATATGTGGCTCGAATGGTACAAGATTGTATAAGTCTGCTGGAGAATATATTAGCTCCTCTCTCTGGTCCTGGTCTCCATGGAAGAAGTGAACTCTTACATGCTTTGTCTGATGTTTCTTTCTTCAACAGCGATAATAGTGAATGAATTCTTAGAGTAAAACTTCCCCAGATTAATAAATGAAAATCAGGAGGCTGAAAGAACACCAGCCAGACTGAATCCCAAAAAGAAGTCCCCAAGACACTTAATTATCAACTTATCCAACTATGAGGAAAAGGTGAGGGGCATAAAAGCAGCTAGTGAAAGGCAAACAGTCACATATAAAGGTACTCCAATAAGAGTATGTCCAGATCTATCAGCGGAAATGATGAAGAGGAGGGAATGGAGTAACATATTCCAAAAAGTGAAGGTAAACAATGCCAACCCAAGAAGACTTTACCCGGCCAAATTATCTATTAAGATAGATGGAGAAGTAAGAGTCTTCCCAGACAAGGAAAAACTCAAAGAATACATAAAAAGAAAACCAGCCCTACGAAAGATCCTTGCTGATCCAGTATGGGCAGAAGATCAACACCCATCAAGGGCAAATAAGAGACCATCACATAGAACAACTCCACCCACAGGGCGACAAAGAGGAAACAGCCCCCAGGACAGCATCAGCTCAATAGTAGGAAGAAGACAAACATAATCCACTCACACAAAACAAGTGGATAAGATAGATAGGAAAATATCCAACACAAAAGGTACAAGATGACATCAGAGAGTCCACAGATGGATGTAATAGCTCTGAATATCAATGGCCTGAACTCAGGCATTAAAAGGCAGAGGCTACAGACTTGCTCAGAAAACATAACCCATCGGTCTGCTGCATGCAGGAGACACATCTCAAACTTGCAGACCCAAACAGGTTAAGAATTAAAGGCTGGAGAAAAATTTACCAAGCAAATGACAACGCAACAAAAGCAGGGGTAACGATCTTAATATCTGAAGAAATTGACCTCAAGATGCAGGCCATAAGAAGAGACAAGGAGGGGCACTATATAATGCTCAAGCGAACAGTAGACAAAGAACCAGTGAGCAAACTAAATTCATGTGTGCACAACAAGAGACCCGCAAAATCTGTAAATCAAACACTTCAGAAGATTGAAAACAAGAAATCAGAGGCTCAATAATTATAGTTGGTGACTTTAATACACAACTCTCTTAAAAAGACAGATCACTGGGAAAGAAACACAGCAAGGAGGCTACAGAGCTAAACAACACAATTGGACGACTTGACTTGATAAATACGTTCAGAGCTTTCCACCCACATGAAAAAATCACATTCTTTAAAAGCCTGCGTGGCACATATTCAAAAATAGACCACATGGTGGGACACAAGCCAAGGACGTAGAGATGGTAGAAACGTCCAACTTCAATCAGCTTTGCCATAAGGCTGGAAATGAACAGAGGGATTGTGAAGAAAACAAGGACAAACAATTGAGGGAGGAACGATTCTCTTGTTCAAAAGGAGTGGATATTGACCCAGAGCAGAGATGACATCAGGAATGTTCTAGAAACCAATGAGAATGAAAACAGGACATAATGACACCTTTGGGACACAGCAAAGGCATTTATCAGAGGAAGGCTGATAGCAATAAATGCACACATGAAAAAAGAAGACAGACTCGTGGATTATACGCTGGCACAAAACTTTCACCAATTAGAGGAGAGTCAAAAGAACAAGCCCATTAATAATAAAAATCAGAGCTGAGATACAGGAGAGAGGAAACAAGGAAACTATGGGAAAAATTAATGCTGTTTAAAGTTGGTTCTTTGAAAGAATTAACAGAATTGATAGACCTCTGGCAAACCTAACCAAAGAAAGGAAGGAACATACGACAATTGCAAGGATGAGGGATGAAACAGGAGACATTACAACAGACCCTAATGAAATCTAAAGGATAATTACACAGTACTATGAAGGCCTATATTCTATCGAATTCAACAATTTGGAAGACACGGACAAATATTTGGAAACACAATCCCGCCCTAGATCATCCCAGATGGGTGTCAAGAACCTCAAAAGATCCATAGCAAAGGAATAAATGGACAAGGTTGTTAAGGGATTACCAACCAAAAAAATCCCCTGGGACAGATAGATTCACAGGAGAATTCTACCAAGCATTCAGGGAAGAACTGACACCAATCCAACACAAACTATTCCAGAACATGGAAAAAGATGGAAATATCCCAAACTCTATGAAGCTAGTATAACTTTGATAACTAAAATGGGCAAAGGTCCTACAAGAATTGAGAACTACAGACTAATATCCCTAATGAATATTGATGGAAAAATCTGACTATCTTTGACTACACAAGGGAGAAGTGAGCCCTACACCCAGTTGCTACAAGGCAGAGGTGAGACATGCCCACACACTCCAGCCACTCTTAACTTATTCGGATACCTCTTTTGCAACACCTTTCATTTCTGTTGCGTTTGATAGCGCTTGTAATGCCGCAGAAATTCAGGATGCTCACAATGATGAAGGTTTATGAGAGTGTTTAATAATCACCACACACCCGACAGAAAATACTGAAAATATATTTTCAGTCCACAGCAGTGCCTCTCACCCAGCAGGCAAATCTCTCTAGTACTGAGTGCTCTAGTAATGAGCCCACATGTTCCCTTTATCTTTTGTCTCCACAGGCAAGGAAGCCCAACCAGGGGCTTTGAGAAAATAAACTCTGACACATATATTGGGTTCTGAGTCATCTCATAGAAAAATGAAACATTAAACTGTCCACCAACTCAAGGGTGGAAAAAAATGGTAGTATGTGAGGTACTTCAAAATCAGCAATCTGATCAAGACAAATTTTATTAGATGACTGACCAATAGGAAAATGGTTTTTGCACCAAGAGAAGTTGATTGAAGGCTCATGGTAGAGGAGACATACATGGCCGCGTAGTGATGTGAAAAGTATTGTCTCATCAGCACGTGGTAAAGAAAAAGGCTCTTTGGGCCAGCAATGGATGATCCAAGAATGCCTTTGGTTTAAAAGACATCGAATGTATTACACTGTGCCGAACCCACGAGGCTTGTTAATGTACAAGAGATCCTTTTTCTTCCTTTTCTTAAAAAAATTGTATTTTTAATGATACAAAGGGCACAAGAATAAAAACCTGATAATTCATGTATATTGCATACCAGGCTAACCAAACTGGGCATGGATGATAAATTATAAAACAAATCATTCATTTTACTCCTTGTTTCTAGACTTTCTTAAAATTAAGAATCATCTTTCAAATAGGACTGCGGTATAGTAGTACAATGACAAAGGGGAAAAAAGGTTGACAAGAATAGTGCCAAAGTAACAGTTACCCAAAACCAGGATTCCGTGTCAGAAGACGTCATATATACTTAGGTATATAGTAACCATTTATCACATTGCAGCAGCAGGAGAAAGTTACTTCTAAATCAAAATTATTTTAGTGGTACTTTTAACTTAACCACGGTAACTTTTCAACATCATTCTTTCTCTGTGAAGTAGTAAAATTGATGTCAAAAAAGGAAAAAGGGGAATGGAGGAAGTAAGTTCATTCCAATAAATTACCTCTCCAGTTCTTATAAATATGTCTATCAGCACAAAATTGAGAAATATCTAGGCCTAGCAGACACTTCTTTTAATGTTATGGATAAATTAAAATGGAAAATACAAGGTAGAACTGATGGGGTTGAAAATCCCTCACTGAAAATTCTGTATTTAAAAATAATAATAAATAAAATTAGGAAATAAAATAAATATAGGAATGAACCCTACTAGTGCAAACCAGCCTGAATGGTTGTAGTGACAAGAGTGATAGGGTCAGCTGTCACTGTAAATCCATAAATGTATTTTCACCACTCGTTAAGGTGGCACAAGAGTGTTCTATAAACACAAGTACTAGGCTTTTCAGAGGACCCAAATAGTTTACTGCATATCCTATAAATAGAAAACATCTTTACTTTGATAACGCTATGCATGCAGGGACTCCATGTAATCCAACCACAAGTGGTTTCCTATGCAGTCATGTGCAATATATAAAAATTTTGGGGGGGGGGGAGCTATAAGGGTTTGACCCTACAGTTTTCACAGCAACAAAGCTACCATATTATGTACCATATGATAGAAGCCTTCAAGTTCAACATTTCAAATTATTGATTCACATTTTGTGCAAATGCAGCATCCGCGAGTATAGTAAGTCAGTTAATCATCTGGAGACATACAAACATCTCCTGGTTCATCCCACCGAGATGGATCATTCTGATTTTCTTCATCAATCAGCACTTCATCAGCTTCTCCTACTTCATTTTCTTTATCCCGTGGGAAATCTGCATCCTGTCTCTGATCTACGCCTTCTTGCCCTCCTGGTTGTGATTTATCTACACAGTCTGCGCAAACACCATAGCGTCGAGATCCATGTCTTATTCCAACACTGGCTGCCAACACGAAGATCTTCTTACACATCATACACTTGTATTTTTTATCCTTTCTATGCACCACGGAATGTCTTTTTACATGTTCTCTTCGAGTAAACAGCTTTCCGCAAATGTCACAGCTAAATGACCTCACCCCAGTGTGAATGAGCACGTGCCTTTTTAGTGTCCGCCTGTATTTGGCTACATAGCTACAGTGAGGACATTGTAACTTGTCCATGGTTGCAGGTGATTCACCGTTTTCCCAGGTCTCTTGTTTTGGCCGAAATTCTGGCAATAATCCATACTTGAAATCATTTGGCGCACCCGGTATCAGTCCATATTTAAAATCATTTGAAGTACTCAGTATCAATCCATCCTTGAATTCACCTGAAGGGCCAGGCACCAACACATACTTGATTTCCTGTGAAGTACCAGCATCAATTATTTCTTGACTAGAACCAGCTTCAACCAACGAAGGTGCATTCAAATTCCTGTCACAATCTGGCCCTGAGAGCAGAGCCCCTTCCAACTCCTGTTTTACCTTGATGAACGACAAACCTTCTTCTGTATAAGCAACAGGTGGCTGCATCACTGAGCAATCATCTAAATTTGTCTCATTATTAGGTGGTTCATTAAAATGAAATGGCTTTGCAGTCTGGGTTTTCCTCCTCGTTTTGCCAGTCTCCTGAATTCCCTGGGAGCCCATATCATTCCAAATAAATACTTTTGTTTGACTTTGAGATTCACTTTCAGCCAGTTCAGGAGAGCCATCCTGGACCCAATTACTGACGCTCATTTGGTAGTTATCTATTTGGCGCTCGTTGACATGACAACCATCATTTTCCATTTTTATGTCACTTTTCAAGTTGGTAAAGTTCCGTGTTGCCTCCAAACAGGCAATTTTGGGATCCCGTGATGAAGGCGGACCATCTGGATGAATTCGTTTTCTATTATTATAGTCCACAACAACACACTCTGGGGCTTTCGACTTCAGGCTGACATTTAAGGCATCTTCCATGAAATTCCGGCAAGTTTGAACAACTTCGCTCATTTGAAGATAGCTGGCCACTGCCATGACTTCGATGACAGTTTGGCTGGAGAGCACCAGGTTACCAGAATACAAGAAGTCCAAGATGGCAGAAAAACCTGCAGCTGCAGCAATATCTAAATGGGTAGTGTTGCTTGGGTTAGGGCTTTCGTTGTTTGAAGGGCAATATAACCTCTTAAAGAAACGGCTGCCTGCGACCAGGATGTTCTTATGAGCTTGGAAGATTTGCCCACTCACCACAATGCTGACATCGCAAAGAATACCTTTCTTCCTCTGTTCATTCAGTTGTTGAAGGAGTCGGTAGCAATAGGAACTCTCCTCTGGCTCACTCTTCACGTGGCTCAGCGCGTCCTCTGACGGCATCGCCGACTCCTGGGCGTTGGCGCTGTGCTCGCTGGAGACCTGGTGCCTCTGGAGGAGCGTTTTCTTGTAGTAGCGGGTCCCTCGCGAAAGCTGATCCTGCCCCACTGGGGGACGGTCCTCGCGTCCCCCGTCCTCGGGGGTCTTCCGGCACCAGCCGCACGACATAAGGCCAGTGTCCTTGGAGTAGCGCAGCCAGGGGAAGTCTTGGAGCCAGGAACTCTGGAAGGAGCAGCTCGGTCTCGGCATGAGGGACTTGGGTCGCGCCAGCGGGAAGGGCTGGACAGTCTCTCCTTGGACGGCTCCCACGACGCTGCAGGCCACCTCGTCGCGTCCATCGCCGTCGCCCGGGCGCGCGCCCTGCTCGTGCTCCGTGCTGTCGCCGCTCTGGGACGCGCCGTCCTGCAGCAGCTCCTGCCCCTGCAGCGCGTCCAGCTGCAGGTCCGCGGCCGCCGGCCCTCGCCCATCGCGATGCCTCGGGGGCCACGCCGCGGTCTCCGGGCGCCCGCGGACACGGCCGTGGTTGCCGAGAGCCCCGCGGCCCGCTCGGAAGGCCAGAGCCCGACGGCTCCTTTCCGCTCGCAGGGGGCCCCCCGCGCCGCCGCCGCCGCCCAGCGAGGCGGGTCCACTCACGTCCAGAGGGAGCAACGACTCCTCGGTTTCCTGGGGGGCGGCCGCCCGCGCGCAGGCCTCCGGGTCTTGGGGTGCCGGGCCCTGCAACCCCCCGTCCTCGTCGGGCCCCCGTCCGCGGAGCTGCTGGGGGGCTGGCGCCTGGGGCTCGTGAGGCCACGCCGAGGTCTCCCCGCCCGCGCGGTTGTCCAAGGGGCCGCCGCCTCGGGACGCCGGCGCCCTGCGGGTCATCTCGCTTAACGACATCCAGCCGCCGCCGCCGCCGCCCGCTGTCCCTGCTCGAGCGCGGCCTGTGGGATCCGCCGCTCCGACCCCGCCGCGCGCCCGCCGGCGCCCCGGTCTCGGCCTCGCCTCGGCGCCCGCCCGCTGTGCGCCCGCAGCGTCCCGCTCCGGGAAGGGCGGACGTCGTCGCGTGAGGAGCGAGCCCGGCGCGCGGGGCCTTCGAGGCTGAGGGGCGGAGTGCGGGAACCGGCCGCCGCGCACAGACCTTCCGGGACGGAGATCCTTCCGCGACGGGGATCCTTCCGCGACGGAGATTCTTCAGCGACGGAGATCCTTCCGCGACGGGGATCCTTCCGCAGACCCACGACAAGTCCTGCGCCTTCCCCGGGCTGCGTACACACCTTCCGCGACGGAGATCCTTCCGCGACGGGGATCCTTCCGCGATGGAGATCCTTCCGCCGACGCACGACAAGTCCTGCGCCGCCGCCGGCCCTGGACGTGCTGAGGCGAAGGCGGTCAGGCCGTGGGGCTCCCGACGCGCTGAGGGGAAGGCGGTCAGGCCGTGGGGCTCCCGACGCGCTGAGGGGAGAGGCGGTCAGGCCGTGGGGCTCCGACGCGCTGAGGGGAGAGGCGGTCAGGCCGTGAGGCTCCCGACGCGCTGAGGGGAGAGGCGGTCAGGCCGTGGGGCTCCCGACGTGCTGAGGGGAGAGGCGGTCAGGCCGTGGGGCTCCCGACGCGCTGAGGGGAGAGGCGGTCAGGCCGTGGGGCTCCCGACGCGCTGAGGGGAGAGGCGGTCAGTCTTTGGGGCTCCCGACGCGCTGAGGGGAGAGGCGGTCAGGCCGTGGGGCTCAGCCGAGCGACGAGGCCGCAGTGAAGCTGGTGGAGCGTTTCCGTCCCACCAGGCCCTGCCGGAGGTCGACTTATAAAGGATCCAGGGGCCGTGCGCCCACAATGCACTTGGGGAGCAGTAACCGCTCGAGGGGCAAAGGGTGGGGTCGGGCTGGGGGAGGGGTATCTGGGTGGGGTGGGTGGGGTTGGGGCACCGGGGGACGGGAATGGGGCGGGTTGTGCCTCCGGCTTGGGGGCGGGGTGCGGCCTAAGGGAAGCAAGTTGGCCAGGAGCCAGGAACAAAAGGGGGGAGTGTTGTGCCTATGGCTTGGGGGCGGGGTGCGGCCTCTAGGAATGAAGTGGGCCGGCGCACGCATATTTCTCCTCTCCTCAGGAAACCTGGGATTTTGGAAATGACGGAGCAGCGGCTGCAGAGCTCCAGCCTGGTCATTTGGTCCAGCGTGGGCAGCGCTGGCCGAGGAACGCCTTATTTTGTTCCTTCACACTGACTGGGCCCGTCATCGGGGCTTTGCGTGGGAGGTGGCTGCCAACCATAGACACCTCCTCCTCTGATGTGTTGAGTAAGCGCGCAGCAACTCAGACCCAAGACGGTCAGCATTTCACCCAAAATGCGCCACCCCGAGTGTCTGCGAGATCCTTTTTCTATGCCCCTCAGATATTGTCTCCACTGCAAAGTACTGCCCTGCATCTCCATGGAACGCATGAGGCACCAATAGTACTTGGCTAACTGCCGAAAAGACATCAATATTTGTGCCCATTCCTAACAGAGCCATATGTACAAGTTATCAGACAGTACCCATATCGCATGCCAGCAACATTTTACTGAAGATCATCCCACAGTGTTTGCAGCAGTACACATGGAGCTGCCAGACGCTCTGGTCTCATTCGGAAGAGAAAATGGAACAAGGAGTATGGTTTCTGATGCCACATGGATTTTGGATGAATGTAGAGAATTCGAAACCGATGCGTATGCATTCCACGGTGGATCACAGCAAACTGGATAGGCTTGAAAATACCGGCAGTTCCAGAACACTCTGTTGTGCTAATGCTGAACCCGTACATGAGTCAAGTGGCAGTTGTACACACAGAAAAATGCACAACTAAATGCTTTAAACTCAAGAGAGATCTCTGTCAGAATATCATCGTCTCCCTACAGTTATTCAATTTATATGCTGAGCAAATGTAAAAAAAAAAGGCATCTGTGAAGAATCTGGCATCAGAATTGGAGGAAGGTGTAAGCAACCACTGGCACTACTTTGCTGCTGAATATGAGAGTTTTGAAGCCCTTGCGGATGAACATGGAGGATTGGAGCCTTACGCATCTATTGATTACAATTCAATATAAATAAAACCAAAGTTCTCACAAACTGTTGAGAAGGATGTCATCCGTCGTGGCACCACATTCAATGCTCATGGCAGTCAAGAGAGAAAATGACTCATTGCACAAGAACCCCCTAAAGTTTGGGAAAGTAAAGATGTTCCTTTGAACACTGAAGTACACCTGACCGGAGTTAACACACTGGGGACGGATCTCTGGTTTCTTGTGTTTAAAGCCATCTGTTATGGCCGGATCACGAGATAACTCGTGATTTCTACATGCTGTCTTCAGATGCCATCTGCTTGGATTTATTTTAACTATTTGGTCTGTTTAGGTGTTTACATCAGTAGTGAATGTATCAGACTCCATTGTCTTAATTTTTTTGTTTATTTAGCATTTTAGTGCATTTTTGTTAAATACTCTTTGTTTGAATTATTTAGCAAGGAGCTGTGCACCTATCATGATCAAAACTCGGTGAAATGTAAGACATCACCTAAATCGCTCAAGTGGTCTCCCGTTACACAAAAAGACATGAAGAAATTCTTAGCTGTAATTCTTCTAATTTTTCAAAGTGATATAGATTATGTTGATTATTCTTACAAGAAGTTTATAATTTCATGAATATTATAGTTCATAAAAGTAATTTGCATTGCAAAATATTGTTTCACAATGTGAGGTTTTATATTCAAAAACTGAAAGTTATAAATAAATATGACAAAAAGTTGTTGAGATGTGAACCCATTTAAGGTTTAATGCAAAAAAAAACCCAACACTCTAACAGCCAAAAAAATACATGACCACTTGGACAAGGTGGTAAAAAAAATATCCGGTGTTTAATGTGTTAACATATTTTCAATTTTCTCATGTACTTGGAAAGTTGGACATTGAAGGAGGAAGAGTTTGAGTGAAGAAAGATAAATGGATACATTTGATCTCTGCTGTCAGTGAAAAATAATGAAGGTGTCATGCAACGACAATAGAAGAAACAATTTTATATTAAAAGAATTGCAGCAAGAATGTTCCTTAGAGACCAGGATGGTGACACTTCATCTTTCATACTTTGGATGTGTTAGAAGGAGGGACCCTGGAGAATGACATCATGCTTGTTCAAGAGCAGGTGCAGTAAAAAAAGTAGGACCTGAATGAGATAAATTAACACAATGGCTGCTACTAGTTAGAGTGCAATTCCCATAGTTGGCAGTTTTAATACATGAGCAGCTCCTTGGGAGAAAGGCTGGGTTTTCTACTCCCATAAAGAGTTACCGTCTTGGGAACCCACAGGACGTGGTATGAGTCCGCATTGGCTGGTTGGCAGGGAGTTTAGCCTTTGTTTTTCCCAAATTGCGTAGCTCATCTTCTGATGATGTTACTCCATTCTTCATAATATATCTGTTCAGTGGTTCATCCCTCTGAGTTGGACAATTTCTTCATCATCTTATGTGAGTCTGGAAGCTGACCTGAAACCCAGCATTGAAAGTTGAGTTACTGCTTCTTGTGATTCATTCTGTCTTTAACATTTTTTGGAAGGAGGGTATACTGATCTGCTTTGATGTGCCATATTACCTCTCCATCCATTCCTGACTGCTTCAGTTTCTCTGTGTTCTCTCCAAAAGTCTTTGTTGGTTGGTTGTTTACTATCCTTCTGTACTCTTGCCCATCAACTTTCCTATCTTCCTCCCGTGGTAAAAACCATCCAATTGTTGGTGTTCAAACCTAAAAACACATTAGGCTCTCCTTCAGGCCCTATTGAATGAAAGATTGAAGTACTTTATCCATCTATCAGGGAATAATTTTTCATCCATATGATATATGTGAGTTGCGTCTGTTAATGTACAGTTATTTAGCTAAACATATCGATAGCCATTGGTGTTGTTAGATACTTTGTCCTACTACAGGCAACGCTTTATGAAAATCCTTGGAAAGATCTGTTTAGACATTTTAACTTTGGCTTAGTTATTTAACTATTAGGTGTGGGAAACAAGGATTTCTCCCAAATTGTCTCCCCCAAATATATTCCAAACTCAGCTGCTTGCGAATGACTATACACCTGGAGGTCATCAAAAGTAGATCAGGGGTCATTCTCCCTGAGAGCTATCAGCCATCTAGAGCAAGCAGTCACCACTGTTTATCCCAGAACAAGTAGGGCCCACTCCCTTCTGATAAGGAGAGTATTTGTCTGTTTCCTTGTAGGAGACCCCAGAGAGGTAAAACCCACCCAAGGATTACCAAGGTTAGGCCGTCATCAGGAATCTAGGATCCACCCATCTTGTCACATGTTTACCCCTAGACCTTCCCATTCCTATGGGCACACCCCTAGCTCAGCCCCTTCCTGTCATGCTCATGCCTGTCATACGTCCCCTTCCTATGATGTGCGTGCCTGTTGTACTGCCCCTTCTTGTGATGTGTGGTTACCTGTAATCAGGATCCCCTAAGGAGATATAACCGTTGTTTAGAAATAAAGTTGAGGCTCTCTCCTGCTCTCGTGACGCAGGCTAACTCCACGAGGACCACCAAGCGGGGCTGAGGTGAGCATGCTACCATTAATTGTGTCAGACTCCATTATTCTAATCTCTCCTCTATCTCTCATGTTCTCTATGACTTTACTATAATCTTTACTTATTATCGCTTTACAATTGCGCCTCCCAGACCTGTGATGATTTGTGGGGGAACCTCCTCTCCCCACAGATGGCGCCCATCACGTGTGGCCTTGTAGGAAAAGAACTCTTTTGAGTTATATCCCGTGTAACAATTGTACGGCCTCATCGGACAGAGAGGGTGAATCGGGAAAACTTTTTTTCAGTTTTTTTTTAAGTGTGTTTTTATTCTGAGTGATAAATGGGTCAGGCAAATCGCAAGGATACAGAGTATGATATCACGCTTTGCCACCTCTTGAAGAAACAAAATGTAGCGGTAACAAATAGAGAATGAAAGGGTTTCTTCAATTGGTAAAGAAATTTAATCCTTCTTTTCAGGAGTCAGGGACCTTTGATATGGAGATCTGGGACAAGGTAGCCATTAACTTAAGAAAAGCTCCCGGGGCAGGACAGAGCATACCCATGGAGACCTGGGTTCTGTGAGTGCAGATTAAAGCAGTGTTGGAGCCGCTGCAGGGTGAGAGAGTAAAAGAGAGCAAGTCCAGCAGAGCAATGAGAAGCCTCTAAGCGACACAGACTTAAATCAGGTGAGAAGCAGGCAGAATGAGTATCAGACAGATGAGAAGATGTAAAACGGAGCTGAGAAAACGAAGTCTGAATCAGAAGGCGATATAAGACTGGAAGCATCTGTGTCAACACCAGAGTATAGCGCAGGGAATCACAATATTATCAAGCAAGTCAGTGCCAGAGGGAAAGATGAGATTAGATCCAAAAAAAAGGCAAGTGGAGAGATTCAACGTAGAAGGTGAGGTTCGGGAAGCAAAAAGCAAAGAGGCAGGTGTTGGAAGGCACCTTTGCTCTCATAGGTAGAGAAGAGCATAGTCCAGGAAGCAGATTCAGAATTTAGAGTGGCTTATCCCATGAGAGTTATAGACAGGGAGTCCGACGAGCAGTACCCAAAAGGGATTCACAGTGTTCCCTACAGGGAGCAGGGTACGCCATTAGATCATTTTGGAATATGCAGGAATGTAGAGACAGATGAGTACAAGGGCAACCTCATGGCAGCTGCCCTGGCAAATTACACCAGGCCTAAAAGAAAATGCTTTAGCCTTAGGAAGACAGGTCATCTTCAAAGAGAGTGCAGACAGCAAAGGCCCTTCAACCTGACCGTGAAAATCAAACAGAGCATGGCCCCGGGCCACCGCATTTGGGTTTAAAAGTATCCAGACTTTGCACCCCTTGTAGGAAGGGAACGCACTGGGCGAGTTAATGTCGCGCTCAAGATTCAGCAATAAAGGATTGTCATCAGCAAATGCTTCCCAGCAGAGAAAATAGAGGAAGGAGCCTGATACAGAGCCCGCCCACCAGAGCTCGGAAGGCAAGGTGTCTGCCTACAGGAAAGGGAAATCTTACAAAGAAACTACAGGTGTCACCCCGCCTCACTGCAGGAGACCAGACCTAACCAAGTAAAGGCTCAGAAACTCTCACAGCAGTTTGCTGATTCTACTATTAAGAGAGTAATACAGTTTTTATCAGGAAGTTTTAACCTAAGTACTCAAGGAATTAAAAATAATACTGGAGTTGGTCAGACTTGTAAGGAAAAGCCTAAAGCTGTGATTAAATGAGGAATTCTTAAGAGCGATAATTGGGGTGCGCTACCTAAAAGAACTATGGGATGTTTATTAGGAAAATCCAACCTAAATTCTCAAGGTGTTGCTGGAATTATTGATCAAGATTGTGAAGAAATTAAAGCAGTGATGAAATCTGATATACCATGGTTTATAAAAAAGGAAGATTGGCCCGGCTATCAAAAGAGATAGTGTGTGGAGTCTTAAAGGCTTGAAGATAAACAAGTGGCCATCTACCTGAGAAGCAACAAAGCCCACATGGAAGAACACACCAGCCTGTATGATCACGTGGTCCCGAAGGGATCAGTTATCAGGCATCAAAGAACAAAAAGTCATATCATTGGTTGCACACCATGATATGATCGCCGAGGACAAACGAGTGCATAAGCAAATGTGGCGAAGAAAGCTGATGGTGCCCGGCTATCAAAAGAGATAGTGTCTGGGGTCTTAAAGGCTTGAAGGTGAACAAGCGGCCATCTAGCTCAGAAGCAAAAAAAGCCCACATGGAAGAAGCAAACCAGCCTGTGCGATCACGAGGTGCCAAAGGGACCAGGTATAAGGCACCATCATCATAAAAAAAAAAATGTTACCATAGTGAATGAAGGGGGAAGTGCAGAGTGGAGACCCAAAGCCCATTTGTCAGTCACTGGAGATCCCCTCACAAAGGGGTCTAGGGGAAGAGATGAGTCAGAATGTGATGTAGCACCGATGAAGAATACAGCTTTCCCCCAGATCCTGGGTGTTTCTTCCCCACCCAGCTACCATGATCTGAATTCTACCTTGCAAGTCTGGATAGAGCAGAGGATGTACACTGGTGCAGATAGGAGCTGGAGGCACAGGGAATCCAGGGTGGATGATACCTTCAGGACCAGGGTTGTGAGGGGGAGATACTGGGAGAGTAGAGGGTGAGTGGTTTGGAAAGGGGGAACTGATTACAAGGATCCACATGTGACCTCCTCCCTGGGGGATGGACAACAGAGAAGTGGGTGAAGGGAGACGCTGGATAGGGCAAGATACGACAAAATAATAATCTATAAATTATCAAGGGCTCATGAGGGAGGGGGGAGCGGAGAGGGAGGGGAAAAAAGAGGACCTGATGCAAAGGGCTTAAGTGGAGAGCAAATGCTGTGAAAATGATGAGGGCAAAGAATGTACAGATGTGGTTTATACAATAGATGTATGTATATGTATGGATTGTGATAAGAGTTGTATAAGCCCCTAATAAAATGTTTGTTTTTAAAATAAAGGAAGATTGATTAGGACAATTTTTACTTCCTTGCATTTCTAGAGTTAAAAGTTACAACTGTCAGGAAACAGTACTTGAGAAGTCTGACCACCCTTTAAATCAAGGGGTCTTTTGGAATTCTGTTGTGGGGAAACAACAGCGCCCCCACCTGGAATTAGAAATTGAAGGGGAAAGGTTTTTAAGTTTGGATATGGGGTCATTTCTTTACGGCAATCGGAGGGCCAGAGACCCGCCCATTACCTTCCTCTAAATCCAATATAGAGGGAATGAGAGAAGTTAACCAGATCAGAATATTGCAAGAAGGTAAAATCATACACTGTAGAGCCGGTAACCTTATTGGTAAGCTTGGAGAAAAAATGTCTGTTTGGTAAGTTACTTCAAGAACAGTTGAACGAATTTGTTAAGAATTGTTTAAGTCATTCAAAGTATGGTAAGAAGTTCTCCCAATTAGTCAGCTCTCTTCATTCGCTGAGAGCTGAAATTTACATAACAATGAAGGCTATCTAACTAATAGTTTTACTGATTCAAAACCTAGCAAGGTAACTGAGACTGCTAGCAATGCTTTAATATTTACATGGTTAAAACAGAAGGGGGAGAAGAGGAATTTTATGTATGATGAATTTCATTTGGTCAATTTAACCCCCCAAATTTTGTCCTTACTAAAAGATTGTAACAAAATTAGGGCAGAGAAACACATTTTCACTTTTACAGAGAAAATTGACCCTAAGAAAACCCAAGATGATGGAAACCGTGTTTGGGATCCAGGTCCATTTGTCACCTGGAGAAAGGGCTATGCATTTAAGTTTCTGCAGAATAAAGCTGATGGACTCCCCTTAGAAGGACACAATCACATTCGGAGAAAGACAGACATGAAGGGCACAAGGGAACCACAAAAGCTTAATCATAATTCCTTTTTCAGGTTAATGACACCCAAAAGGGAAGGGTTATTTGTTTATGTTTTTACAGGCAAAGGAGATAGGTGGATTCATCTTCAGTCAGTAAGGCCCAGAAGAAATGAGGGACGAGGATCTTGTGACGTGACCCCGTCCTGCTTAACCAAAATGTCGAGAAGACCTCATAGATTCCTGAGAGTGGTGATTGCTGTCTCTTGAGATATTTCTTCCATCGTTGATGCTAAGGGGCACTCTGGGACTCTATCAAAGCTGAACATTTTATACAATAGTGACTGGCCTATTACTACAAACTGTTGCTTTGCTGAAAGATCAAGATTTTGGACTTTTCAATGCTACAATGTGATTGGAATGTAACTGATTTCTGTGTAATTCCTTACCTATATAATGTAACATTGCATCACTGGGATTGGATTTGGAAACATTTGAAAGGGTTTAAGAGAAACATTTCATTAGATGTTGATCCGTTTAAGAAGGATATTTTCTATACATTCAAAGACAAGATTGAGGCGTCGCCTGGCTCTGATGTGATTAAGCAGTTGGTGAATGGCATGGAAGGGTTGGACCCGAGAGCTTGGGAGCAAAGTATCTCACACAGCTTAAGTTCCGGTCTGACTGTGCTTTTTTATCATCATAATTGTGATGCTTGCAGTCTCCTGTCGCTTCTATAGGAAGCTGAGAGATATGAAGAGAGACCATGTTGCCTCCGTGACTCTATTGAATCTTAAATGTAATGCAGAGAGGGGAAATGTGGGATACCAGCACCAAGGGAAATAGAACTGGGACTTATTCCCTGACTGGTACAGAGGAAATCTGGAAGACTTGTATTCCATGGCGGGAAGACCGCCACTCTGGTAGTTGGAGATATAGTCTGAGTACATTTTCCTGAGATAGGCTACCATTTCCAGTTTCTCCCTTCAAGCTGTGCTGCCTTAAGGTAAGGAAATGGTTGTGATTCATTCTAAAGAAGCAGACATTCCTATTTGCTCGCTTTCTTCCTGCCGCGGCATCCAGGCCCTCTCATACCTTCCTCCAATAGCAGATGGACATACAGGGGGACTTTATCCTCCATGCCTGGATAAAAAATGATTGCTATAAGCCTGAATTTTTGGCTGTATTAATTGGATCATGAAGTTTTTCCTTGACAGCTTTCAAAGTATAAAAAATAACCATGTAGCCACTGTGGGTCTTTTGAATTTTTTGTATAAAACAAAAGGGGGAATCTTGGGAAACAAGGATTTCTCCCAAGTTATATCCCCCAAATAGATGCCAACCTTAACTGCTTGAGAATGACTATACACTTGGAGGTCATCAGGAGTAGATCAGGGGTCATTCTTCCTAAGGGATATGAGCCATCTAGAGCAAGCAGACACCACTGTTTATCCCACAACAAGTAGGGCCCACTCCCTTCTGATAAGGACAGTAGTTGTCTGTGTCCTTGTAGGAGACCCCAGAGAGATCAAACCCGCCCAAGGATGACCAAGGTTAGGATGCCATCATGAATCTAGGGTCCGCCCATCTTGTCACATGTTTACCCCTAGACCTTCCCATTCCTATCGACACACCCCTAGCTCACCCCCTTCCTGTCACGCTTATGCCTGCCATACATCTCCTTCCTAAGATGTGTCTGCCTATTGTACTGCCCCTTCCTGTGATGTGTGGTTACCTGTAATCACGCACCCCCCCCCTTAAGGAGATAAAACCATTGTTTAGAAATAAAGTTGAGGCTCTCTCCTGCTCTTGTGGCCCGGGCTCACCCCACGAGGACCACCAAGCGGGGCTGAGATGAGCATGCTACCATGAATTCGGTTATAATCTTTACTTATTATCCCTGTACAATTGTGCCTATTGGACCTGTGATGATTTGTTGAGGACCCTCCTCTCTCCGCAATTAGGTGAGTCAGGGAGTCCACAATTCTGAATTTTTTGTAGTTTCAAGGGCATTGGTAATTATCTGAATTATTAATTGGCTAAGAGTTTTGTATAGTTTAAATGGCTAGTCTCATAGCAACCCTTTGGTTGATCGATCTTCTGAGATACTCAAGTCTTAGTTCTAGATTGGACGTTATCCCAAACCTCTCTGAATCTGTTCAAGTACAGAGTATGAATGATTAATTGATCATAATGCTTAAAGTTATTGCTGCAATTTATGGTCCATTGCAAGAATATGGTTAGCTCTGACTGAATTCAACAATAAAGAGTTGTGCTTCATACTTTGAGGTCATGAAGAAAGTTGTTTATCACATTTTGCTTTAATAGCAATTGTGACGTGGTGGGGACAAACAAGTATCGCAAGAGTAATAGAAATGAATGTTTGGAATTCTGAAAATTAATGTACAAACATCACCTCACAGCTACAATGACAAGATTTAGATCCTTTGAAATATTTTCCACACAATTATCTATTTTCTAAGTACCTTGAAATTTCCAGGTGAGGAAAGGGTAAAATTCCTGACAGCAAGTTGTCTGTTGGTCTTCCATGTTGTCACAATGTGAAGCCGGGCTCGGACTGCCTTATGCTAACTTTGCAAGGATGATTGTAATGGAGAAAGCCTTGGCAGAAATCATGTCTTCATGCAGAAAAAATGTCAAGTAATTTAGTGTTCCGCTTAAAATGGATAAAGTTTCAATATAGCAGAAATCAACCAGCTAAAGATTTGTGGTAGACCTCCAATAAATATTAGTTAATAGAGACTCCGAATCGATCACTCCTCTGGTTAGATACATATTAACAGAGAAGAAAACATTAAATACTATGAAACACATTTTTTTTCACAGCGGTCAAAAAAAGTAAACCAATATTGACAAAATTAAAATCATATTCTTCTTTGACCTCCCTTTGGCTCCTGGAGGCTTCAGCCCTTCGTGATTGTACTATACAAAGGATGGAGGGGCAGCAGTCTCTGTCGTAGCGTGAACAGTTCTCCCCTTGGTTAAAATGAGCAGGAAATGCGGAGGTTCTCAGAAGTGAGGGTACAAATGTAAACAGCTGGCTTTACTCGCAATAATGCGTGCCGAATGTGGTAAGCTCAATGTGCTCATATCAGGAACGATAAAGGGCTTTCCTGATGAAACCCACTGACAGACCTACTTCCTTTCCAGGATTGTCATTTGCTCACTGCCTTGTAAAAATCACATTGTTCACAGAGAGAACAACATGGCTGGCCCCACTATGAGAGATGATGCCCCTCAGTGACTAAGGGCAATACAGGGGACAGCACCGGAGACACAGTGTGGGAATTGCACCTGACCTGATCCCACCACACCGAGGCAAAGCACTGGGGGAGTGCAACGGAACAGCAAGGGAATGGAGAGGCAAGGTCCCCAGGGAATGCTGAAAGTGGACTTTGGGGCCAGGGCGTGGTGCCCCAACAGACTGGACTGGAAAATGCTCCTAAAGGCCAGCAAACGATCCCTGAACTAACTACAAGCTTTTCTCTTGGGAGAAAAAAAAAACAACCACATTGTTCTAAGTCCGGGGGTACTAACCTATTAAATAGTATCATGATATGTGTTCTCTTTCCAATCGGATATGCAGATTTTGTAGTGTCACCTGAGCGTCCACAGAGAGCCAATTTCTTCTAATAAATCTATGCTACAGCCTCTGGGGCCCCACTGGTGTAGGAGTCTATAGTTGCACTTAGATCTGCATGGAAACTCCCGCAGCAGACAGACTGAACTTTCTGTGCCCATACACAGTTGCCATTTGAGAAACTCACAGGAGATCGCTTTGAGTCAGTATTGACACAATGGCCACTAGTGACGTTGAGACCCCTGCAAGCCAGGTAATTAGGAAGACAGCTGCTTAGCCAAGTAGCTGGAAAAAATACATATTTCTGCTCATTGGAATGAAAGATGGCCTGACCAAATGCTCAAATGACAGAGTGTCAGCGATAGTGCATGCAAGTGACATTTTGCTGAAGATGACCCGACAGTGGTTGTAGCAGTTCATAGGCAGGGAGCTGCCAGAGGTTCAGGCCGGATTCAGAAGAGGATGCAGCACCAAGGGATAACATTACATATGTCAGATGGACCTTGACTTCAAGAAAAAGGTATTTACTTGTTCATCATCGACTAGGTCAAGGCATTCGAAAAATGTAGAAAACCTTGGGAAAGATGGGAACTCCTGAACAAATGATTGTCAAGTTACCTCCCTGAAGGCACTCAGTTGCCAGACTACAGGTAAGCTCTGCTCCCTGCTTCGATGGACAATGAGCTACTTCTCCCTAAAGGCTTGGCACCATCAGCTTGGTCCCTGTAGGTGGAGTTCAGACCCTATTGATTATGGTTTCTATGGAGATCCAGAGAACAGATCAAACTAATTCAGTGACATCCAAAGTTAGGCTGCCACCCTGAATCTAGGATGCCCTTCTTGTCACATGGATACCCCCAATCCCTTCTCTTCCTATTGCGTGTATATCCTTAGATTGTCCCCCTCCCATTGCTGTATAACCTATAGTTCAACCTCTTCCTGCGACATATGTCTTTATCTGTAATTAGGGGCCTTACACTACCCACAAAAATATATAGGCTTGGGTTAGCAATAAAGAGCTCTCTCTCAGGCTCCCCTAATGGCCTTTCTTGGGTTCCCTTTCTCCTCTTCCATTCTAGCTCCCCATTTCCCTTCTCCCTTGTCCTCCTTCCTCTCCCCCTATCTCCACATGGACCACCAATTGGAGCTGAGGTGAGCATGCTACCTTGAAATGTGTCTGACTCTATTATTTCAATCTCTCTTTTGTCTCTCATGCTCTCTATAACTTTACTATAATCTTTATATATATTACCATACAATTGTGCCTATCAAACCTGGGATTAGTGGTGGGAGGCCGGCCTTCCCCCAAAAGGAGGTCCTTATGTCTGGCAATAAGCTGCTGGAGTTGGGCATTACTAATTTGAGAATAATTTCTGGAAGCAGTATCACTTCATGAAAGATTTTCAAGAATTCTAACCCCATACTTTTTCCCAATCAAAGGTTTTCTTGTTCTCTGTAGCCAACACATCATTACAGGGTATGCAAAGAGGGGTTTTGACGTCTTCGTTATTAGAATTAAATCCATATTGCAAAAGTTCTTTGACATATTTTTCTTTTCTTGTTGATACTATTTCACTACAACCTGGTAGATACGATTCTACACCACTGCCATCGGGATTCTTACATCTTCTGTTTATATTTTACCACTTATCCCAAACAGGAAAAAATTTTGTCCTATGATATAGATAAATACAGCTCATTATTTCTCAAAGAAACAACCCCAAAACCTTCTTATGAGAAAGCCCTGGCAAGGTCAGCAGTTCCAAACACCTGCAAGGTCAGCAGTTCCAAACACCCAGCCACCACTCATGAGAAGACTCAGCTTCCCACTCCCAGGAAGAGTTACAGGCTGGCAAACCCACAGGGACAGTTCTACCCTCTCCTGCAGGGTCACCATGAGTTGGCATTAACTGGATGGAAGTGAGTTTGTTATTTTGATTTTCTTGGTTTAGGATGAAGTTACATTCCTTTAGCCTAATTTAAAAAATTACTTTTCACACTCTAGTACACTGGTTCTCAACCTTCCTACTGCTGCGACACTTTTGTACAGTTCCTCGTGTTGTGGTGACCCGCCCCAACCATAAAATTTAAAAAAAATTTTTTTTCCTTAAAAGAATTTCATTTTATTGAGGGCTCTTACAGTTCTTTTTAAAAAAAATCATTTTATTAGGGACTCATACAATGCCTATCACAACTCAGATTTACATCAATTGTGTAAAGCACATTTGTACATTCATTGCCCTCATCATTCTCAGAACATTTGCTCTCCACTTAAGTCCCTGGCATCAGCTCCTCATTTTCCCCCTCCCTCCCCGCTCCCCACTCCTTCATGAATCCTTGATAATTTATAAATTATTATTTTGTCATATCTTACACTGTTTCATGTCTCCCTTCACCCACATTTCTGTTGTCCGTACCCCAGGGAGGAGGTTATATGTAGATCCTTGTAATCAGTTCCCCTTTCTATCCTACCCTCCCAGTATTTCCACTCTCACCACTGGTCCTGAAGGGATCATCCACCCTGGATTCCCTGTGTTACCAGTTCATATCTGTACCAGTGTACGTCCTCTTGTCTAACCAGATATGTAAGGTAGAATTGGGATCATGATAGCGCTGGTGGATGGAGGGGAAGGAAGCATTTAGGAACTAGAGGAGAGGTGTATGTTTCATCTTTGCTACAATGCACCCTGAGTGGCTCGTCTTCTCCCTGCCATAAAATTATTTTTGGTGATACTTCATCACTGTCATTTTGCTACTGGTATGAATCGGGTGACCCTTGCGAAAGGGTTGTTAGACCACCAAAGGGGTTGCCACCCACAGGATGAGAAATGCAGTTCTATTATATATGTAGCCAGGATAGGGAAGAGGTTTATGAAATTATTATTGCGTGGTCATTCTTACATAAATTGAGTCAATCAAAAAGTCACGAAAGAACAAACACAATGTCACCAAACAGATTTTTATAAATGTATTCTAAGAACGTAGGAAAAGATACAACGGCACAAAATTGTATTTCTATTGGCACCTCGTACCTCTATAACTATCAATTCCAAGAGAATTTCAAGAAGGCCTAATAGACAAATATGATATGCCTTCTCTACACATGTTATAGTGGATAGTAAAAAAACAGTGTTTTATTAAAAAAGAAATGTTTTGTTATTCATTCTAGAGAACGAAAACTTTCCCATGTAATGGGGCAGAAAAACCCAAGGTTTATTGATTATCATTAAAAAATTTTACTAACAGCTGAAATTTCCATGATTTGGGGCATGGGATATAGTTACATTTCTACCTAAAGATTCTTCACTCCTAAAAACATTGTCTTTGACATCTTACTTCTACCTTCCAAAAATGCCTGCCCTTCTGCCACTATGAACCCCCTCAGAAGCACACACGCACACACATAGTTTTAAAACATTTCCTTTTAAACGTGTCCTATGCCTTGCAACGTGGGAGAAAGAGGGGGATTTCTCAGAGGTTGGCAACACAGATACGGAACACAGATAGAATTTAGCCAGGAAGGTGAAGTTGAGAAAGATTTTATTGAAGCAGGTAAAGAACTCCCGGGAGGGAGGGGAGAGCAGAGAAAGGGACAGGGGCATAAGCCGGTGTGCGGTTCCAAGACTCAATGAGTTAGATCAGGGAAGTCGCAGCTTGTGGGTGAGGTGGCGGGAGATATATAGGGCTCGAGCTAAGGAAGTATATATTGACAGAGGAATGGAAATTTTTATTGCGTGTATCTGCAGGGCTTTGAGTCAGGATGCCACCCGTGGGAAGTCATCTTGTTTGAAAACCTGCTCTCTGTAGTGCTGGAGAAGGGGCTACACAAACCCAGCCTGGAGAGATAAGCTCTTTGGGGTGTTGATGCAGGAGCTGCATAGTTCAATAGGTAGCCCATCCTCCAGAGAGGCAGGAAACAGGGACTTTGAGGTTTCATCTTCCTGAGGAGGTGGGGGCTGCCCATTCCAGACACAGCCCAACCAATTTCTACTTCCATAGAGTGAAGGTCTTGGAAACCCACAGGGGCAGTTCAATCCTTTCAGTATGAGTCCACGTCGATGCTTTGGCAGTGAGTTAGGTTTGGTTTATGTCTCTCAAAGGGATTCCTGATGGCACTGTCTTTAGGTTTGGGGCTGTTAACTGCCAACTGTCAGCTGTCCATACCCACCATCTCTTCTTCAGCAGACTAGGTCGTCTGTTTCTGCAAAGTTGTACAGTTTTGGTTGTTCTCCATTGGAATTGCCTGGATGGCAATGAATATGGTTTTCATTGGTTTAAGTTTTACACAAGTATTGACAAATTATTATTATTATATGTTTTTTATTATGATCTGTTTTGCATAATTAGGAATAGAACAAAGACAAAGATTAGCAACAAATCAATGGGAAAGACTTTAAAAAATGTTTTAATTTACAACCAACCTTTCTTTATCATTCTCTCACGTGGCTATCTTTATATTTTGTGGTTGTATAAAATCTGTACTGGTTGTTGAATTTCTTTTTCTTGTTAATAAAGGCTTCATTCTGACTGACTTAAAATAAAAAATACATTGAGCCCAATGGAAACAGAACTTTAAATTTGGGGAAATTCAGCTGTAAATCTAAGGAACCTTGGCCAAGAATGCTCCCTTATAAAATGATACACAATCTTTTTTCTTTTTAAAAAAATTTTTTACATACACAATTTTTTGTAAAAGGTTAAGCCAGGGTTGGTGGAACTAACTACCACAGCAGGAAAGCATTAGGTATCTGGGATGGGTTTCTCCACTTCCTGCTTCTCAATGCGAAAAGAATTCACGTGGCAGAAGTACTTTTGTACACCCAAGTAGCTTTTAGGAGGGACAGGGAAGGTACGGGTAATACAGTCTCAGTTAGTACACCCTATCCCTGGAAAACATGCAAGGTAGCATGGTGGGGGCCGTGAGAGACTTTGTGATAGAAAGTGGACACTGTAGGGGGCGGAGCACGTGGAAAAATAGTCTGTAAGAGAAGGTCGGGAGGAGCCAAGCCTGGCAGGAAGCCACAGCACGTGAGGGGGTCTCCTGCGACCCTTGGCCTCGCAGGGAGCTACCCCCATTCCCCCTTTTTTTCTCCCAAATCCCTGAGTGGCGCCACCCTCGGGCCTGAGCCCGGCACTGCACTGCTCCCTCTGACTTTCAATGCTCCACACTCCCAGGTCAGAGCCTCCATGGCTTCTTTTTTCCCTCCTCACCTCCCCCATCCCCCAGCTGCTTCCATTTCCTTAAGGAAGCTTTTTTTATCAGTCTCCCTCCCCTACACCATAGAGGCATGCGAGCGGGCCTGGCAGGCAGCCGACTTTTCCAAGAAATAACTCCACCAAGATGTCCAGTGACAGGCTAAGGTCGGAAGACAAGAGTCCAAGCACCCGCAGTGGAAGTTCGGTTGCAGACCAGCGAGACCCAGTCGCTCTGGAGCCTGAAGAACAAGAAGAAAGAAAACCTTCTGCCACCCAGCGGAAGGACAACGCCAGCTCTCCAGCAAAACCACTGCTAAGTTATCCACTTGTGCTGCAAGAATCCAGAAGGAGCTCTCTGAAATACCTCTTGATTCTCCTCCCAACTGCAGTGCTGGGCCTAAAGGGGATACTATTTACGTATGAATGGACATCAGCTACACTTGGCCCACCAGGTGTGTTTTTTCTGGATGTCACATTTTCATCAGATTATCCGTTTAAGCCACCAAAGGTTAGTTTCCGCACCAGAATCTATCACTGCAACATCAACAGTCAGGGAGTCATCTGTTTGGACATCCTTAAAGATAGCGGGAGTCCTGCTTTGACTATTTCAAAGGTTTTGCTGTCTATTTGTTCTCTTTTGGCAGACTGCATCCCTGCAGATCCTCTGGTTGGAAGCATAGCCACTCAGTATTTGACCAACAGAGCAGAACATGACAGAACAGCCAGACAGTGGACCAAGAGATATGCAACATAATTCACATAATTTGTATGCAGTGTGAAGGAGCAGAAGGCATCTTCTCACTGCACTGCAATTCTTTATAGCCTTTACAATACGGACTTCTGTGTATATGTTATACTGATTCTACTCTCGGCTTTTATCCTTCGGAGACTGGGAGACTCCCAAAAAAGGTAAATGCTATCAAGAGTAAAACTCTGTAGCTGTAGAATAGTTATGTTTAAAATGCCTGCTTGCAAGTCTTGCTTCTTTGGGATATCAAATGTATTTTGTGATGTACTAAGGATGCTGGTCCTGAAGTCTACCAAATATTATAGTGCATTTTAGCCTAATTCATTATCTGTATGAAGTTATAAAAGTAGCTGTAGATGGTTAGGAATTATGTCATTTGTATTAAACCAGATCTATTTCTGAGTTTGTGGTATATGCTGTTGTGAAAATGTTTTACCTTCTACCTTTGACAGTTTGTAATGAGAGGATTTCCTTTTACCCTTTGTAGCTCAGAGAGCACCTGATGTATCATCTCAGACACAATAAACATGCTCCTGAAGAAAGGAGGTGTGCTGGAACGGAAAAGAGCTCTGGAGCTCAAAGAGAACGAGAGAGTCTGGGGGTAGAGGGAGAGAAAGCAAGCTACACAAAGCTTCCATAACTGGAAAGGGGCCGAGCTTGTGCACAAGCCCACCCCAGGAGCAATCCCACCCTCTGAACTGAAAAAGGGAGCTTGCCAGTACTGGGTCTCTGTTTTTAACCCCTCCTACTCCCACTTGAGGGGAGGTGTGGTTGAGGGTATTGGCCTTTCTTACTTACTGGCTAAGTGGTTTCTAGTGAGCTAGCCCAGGTTGACCTTCATCAGCATGCCTAGATGACCTTCATCTTCACCTGGGTGACCTTAGTCTGTACATGTCCAGCTTTGATTCCTGCCCAACTTTCATCCTTTTCTGTAAGAGATTAAGCCAGGATTGATGGACATAACCATCACAGTAGAAAAACCATCAGTGTAGCTTAAAAGAAGACAGAAAAAGGAGAGAAAGATATCTCACTATTGGAATTGAACAGGCAGCAAATAGGCCAAGGGGGTTTATTGGAATGGGGACAGGCAGCAAATTAGAGGCCAAGAGTGTCACTGCAGTTGTCCTTCAATGTCTAAGTATATAAATAAATGTGCCCTAAGACTGACGGTATTGGATTACCTCTACCTTGCCCGGGCTGGCAGGCAACCTAATTAAGGACAAAAGGGGGGTTGTCGACCTAATGCCTGCATGGGACCTAACAACAGAGCGGTTGCAGGGAAATCAGGCATCCATTGGACACCTATGTGCAAACCCAGAATTGGGCATGTGCAAACTAAGCCCCTATTGCAGATGAAACCTAAGCCTAAAGCTACAACCTAGCCACCTGACATCAGATAGGTGAGTCTAACTCAGCCAATGAAGTCAGTCAACTCCCTCAACCACGCCTCCCCCAGTCCGTGGGGCGGGATGGAACAAAGGCAGCGAGCACAGCCCTGCACGCCTGCTGAGTCTCGCTTCCTCTCCTTCTGGCGGCTGCACGCGTTCTTGCCCCCCGGGAATTCCCAGTTCCTCCTTTGGGGATCTCACACATTCTATGTGGTTTTCCGCGCTATGTGGGTCTGCTGCTCGGCCTGGCACGCTTTCCAGAAGCAGCGTGTATCCTTTTGAGGCTGTAATACCTGAATCTTTACCTTTCGCGCACAAAAACTCACTTGGATTACAAACGTGCTGCTGCGTGAATTCTTTCAGCGCCAGGAAGCCCAGAACCCAGGTAAGCCAATCCCCAAAGCAAACACAGGCAGCTCAGGGAAGGGCAGCCTCTTTTTAGGTCTTGCTTTCAGGAGATGTCCATCCTGGGGACAGTACTGGGCGTGTACACTCCAGCCCTGTAAACTGTGCTCTCAATGGCTGGCGTGAAAGTTCTTGGCGAAATCTTTTAAGTCTTCCATCTGACATCATGTTTGTATCGCACGTATGGGCCTGTTCCTCTATAGTCCCACGTGGAACCGCCATGTAATATTCTGCCACCATTCCTGAATTCGTGCCGGTTTGCTTGGCCATGCCGTGTGTAAGCAGCGTCCCGACTATAATCCCTGGACGCCTTGTGACCGCAGGTTATGGCCTTCCCTCGTCGTGGGGATGCGTCTGTGTTGTGGGCTTTTTTTGGGGTCACTTTAAAGCTCTTAATGCTCCCCTTAAATTACTTGTTAGCCTGGAGCGTTTCTTGCACTCCCTAAAATGATTGAGAATGCCTTCCCGGTGGGAGCTCAGGTGGGCCACATTGTGAAGGAAAGCGGGAAGCAGGATTAGCCCCATTAAAGGGCTGAGCTGGGCCTTCTGCATGTGAAAGGACTTGGCAAAGCCTTGTTCAATGGCCAACTTCGCAGCACAATGATTGGAGATTCGGGTCATTAGCAGTTTGGAGCCTGCGGTGTGATCCCCGTCATCCGTCCCTGAAATCCGCGCTGCAGTTTCCCGTCGCGGTAAAGACGAGTCGGAATCCACGGGATGGCTGCGAGTTGAGTTCTGAGGCATCAAGAGTCAAACACCGGAACCGGAAGTGCGCGTGCGTTTCCGGCCTGGCGTGACCCCTGCTCCTGGCTCTCGCTTCCGCTTCCCGGGCATCCCGCGTGTTGCGCGGCCGCCATGCGCTGCGCCGAGGAGCCGGGATGGAGCAGCGCGTCTTCGTGCGGCCGCAGTTCGGGGCGCGCCCCCGGCCTGTGTGCTTGAGTGTCGTCATCGCTCGCGGTGCTGATTCAGGGGGGACTGGGGGGGCTGCAGGCACCGAGCCCCCTTTTATTCACCGTCGTGGGCGCCGGGCGGGCGGCCTTTGCGCG
Source organism: Tenrec ecaudatus (assembly GCF_050624435.1). NCBI lineage: Eukaryota > Metazoa > Chordata > Mammalia > Afrosoricida > Tenrecidae > Tenrec > Tenrec ecaudatus. The sequence continues at coordinate 3,137,930 of NC_134548.1, read as the reverse complement.
GGAACCGGCGTGTTGCAACTACGCAGCCTGTTGGTGCATCGGGCGCAGCGAGGACAGGCGGGAGCGCTTGTCCAGGGCAATGATTTAAATGAAGATTCGGATCATCCGTTTTGCTTTGCTGCCTGCATGGCTGTGCAGGGCGCCGAAGGTGTGAAGCATGACGTAGTATTTCCATTGGGGAAGATGAGTTTGCACCCCGAGACGGCAGGGATCCCAGGATCAGGAATATACCTCACCTGTCGGGTCAGCAGTGATCGAGGCAGAAGAAGCAAAATGTGGGTCGTGCAACTGAGAAGTGGATGGTAGCAAGTCATTCCGACCTGTGCACCCTCGTGCCCGGGGATTTGTGAAGGCCTCGTTGCTTTTCCAGGGAAGCAAGGAAAGATCTCAGAACCGTGGACATAGGACTCATCCTGGAAAGCTAGCTTTTTGTTTCGTTTTTGTAAAGACTTGCTAGGGGAAGGATATTTACATCAAGCAGCTTGAAAGCATCTGCTGGTTTATAGGCACAACGACACATACCTGAGCTTGATTGCTGGTGTCGGCAGTGTTCACACAGGGAGGTCACCACCACGACGCTCTGGTGTTGAATGCTATGTGTGTGTTGTGTCCAACGTCTTTCTCGTTCCCAGTGGCTCCTATGTCACCTTCATTGTCAGTCTCAATGGCAGTACTTCTTGAAAATCGACTTGGCATCTGTTCCTCAAGTATTGAACCATTCAAATATGGCTAAATCTTTCTTTGATTCTAGCCGACTTCTCCACCTTCATAATGCCTCTCCTTGTTTTTGTGTATCTTGAACCTGAACTCGAATTGTGTGCTCAGTCTTTCAAAACCTTACTGGGAAATTTTCGGGTGTGGATTACCATCTCAAAAAACACACTCTTTTGGGAAATAATTCTGCCCTTTTGGGAAAGTGCAAGGCCACGCAGCTGTGGGCTGTGGGAAAAATTTGGACTAGAAAGGAACGCAAGAACCAGGTGAAAGGAACCTCTTGGACCAGGAGTGCAGAACCAGCGTGCAGAGTGGACTGCAAAGAATCCTTAATATTGGCCAAAGCTGGCTTGTGGTTTCTGTTCACTCCCCCTAATAAACCTCCATCCTTGTGAGGATCCTGATTTGTCTGGTCATTGCGCTGATCATGCAACCCCGTAGACTGGAGGAGTGTTGAACAACTGGTGTCAGAAAAGTCAAGAGCAGGTTGGAGTGTGTGTGTGTGTATGTCTCACCTCTGCTTTGTGGCAATTCACCATTGTGAAAGTGTGAAGGGTGTGCAGCCAAAGGTCAGGTGTGCTCTGCAGTGTTTGCACACATCCACTAGGTAGGGTTGTGAGAGCCCAGAATTGGAGGGGGCTAGGGTGGGACTAATGTAGAGTTAGGAGGGGGTGAAGGGAGACATTGGACAGGGCAAGATATGACAAAATAATAATTTATGAATTATCAAGAATTCATCAGGGAGAGGGAAGGAATTGGAAAATGAGCTAATGCCAGGGGCTTATGTGGAGAGCAAATATTTTGAGAATTAGGGCAATGAATGTACAAATGTTCTGTACACAATTGATGTATGCATGGTTTGTGATAAGAGTTGTATGTGACCTAATAAAATGACTTAAAAAACAATTTAAATGGAATATAGAGGGCTAAGGAAAAAAACTGGGAAAGAAACGTTTTAAAATGTGGGAATTTCTCTCTTTTGAAGGACCCTCAATTTCCCATATATTTTAATAAAATTGTACAATAATTTTATAGCATAAGAATCAAAATGTGCTACTATATCATTCAGGCAATAACATTTCTTTGGTATTATGAAATGCCATTCTTATAAGAGACAATACATATGCATACTATACCTCTAGGTGCATATACGTTTTAAATGTAAGTTTTACCAAACTCATTGCCATCAGGTTAGCGACCGCAATGTGGGTTTCTGGGATTATAACTTTGTAGGAAGGGAATAAGCCTAGTCTTTTCCCGAGGACTTGCTGGATTTCCAACTACAGACCATGTGGATCACAGCCCAACATGGAAACCTACACCTCATTTGGGAATCCTGGATAACATTCAGTATTCTTAACATGTGTTGCGGTGAGACAGTGGGCCCCTAACTACAAGGTTTGTACTTCAAAGCCATCTTCCTTTCTGTGAGAGAAAGACAAGTCATTCAACTCCTATAAAGACTTCCTCAGTAGGCAATCCACAGCGGCAGTTTTGTCCTGTCTGACAGCATCTCTGTAAGTTGGAATTGCCTGGATAGCAGTATGTTGGCTTTGATTTAAAGCTGATACCTTGGTCATGCAAAGCAGGATCTGCTTACAGCACATACACACACACCCACACACACACACTATTAAACATTTGAGGTACAAACAAGGCGGCTGATGAACTTCATGGGGAAAAATTGAACAAAAACATAATGGAATGTTTCCGTAAAGTTATTAAACCACGTGCTACAGTGATTCATAATATCTAATGGTTGCTATTTTTTTGTGAATCAAAGACTGCTAATGATGATGCTCATTAAAGATTACTAGTAGATAAAAAAATTAAGTAAGACAAGTATTTAAAAACATCTCCAGAATGACGAGGGCAACAAATGTACAAATGTGCTTGACACGATGGATGGATGGATTGTGGTAAGAGTTGTACGAGACCTCAATAAAATGATTGAAAGAAAATTATCTCCAGTTTCAAAATAGGTTCATTTTTCTTTTTAAACATTTTATCAGGGGCTCATACAACTCTTTTTTAAAATTTTTAATTTTTATTTAATTTTATTTTTTTACAACTCTTATCACAATCCATAAATACATCAATTGTATAAAGCACATCTGTACATTCTTTGCCCTAATCATTTTCACAGCATTTGCTCTCCACTTAAGCCCTTTGTATCAGGTCCTCTTTTTTTCCCCCTCCCTCCCTGCTCTCCCTCCCTCATGAGCCCTCGATAATTTGTAGATTGTTATTTTGTCATATTTTGCCCTATCCGGAGTCTCCCTTCCCCCCCTTCTCTGCCATCCGTTTCCCAGGGAGGAGGTCACATGTGGATCCTTGTAATCAGTTCTCCCTTTCCAACCCACTCACCCTCCACTCTCCTAGCCTCGCCCCTCACACCCTTGGTCCTGAAGGTATCATCCACCCTGGATTCCCTGTGTCTCCAGCCCTCATATGTACCAGTGTACAGCCTCTGTCCTATCCAGCCCTGCAAGGTAGAATTCGGATCATGGTAGTTGGGGGGAGGAAGCATTTAGGAACTAGAGGAAAGCTGTGTTCTTCATCGGTACTACATCACATCCTGACTGACCCATCTCCTCCCCTTGACCCCTCTGTGACGGGATCTCCAGTGACTGACAAATGGGCTTTGTGTCTCCACTCTGCACTTCCCCCCTTCATTCACTGTGGTAAGATTATTTTATTGTTGTTCTGATGATGCCTTATACCTGATCCCTTCAACACCTCGTGGTCGCACAGACTGGTGTGCTTTCAAAATAGGGTTTTTTTTTTTTTTTTCAAAATAGGGTTTTATGAGAAACATTAAGCACAATCTGGGAGACTATTAGAGAGACTCAGCGATATAGGACACAAAACACAAGCAGCAATCAAATAGGAAAAGTGACCTCAGTTTCGAAAATATTGCTAACACCAGGAAGCATGCACTGCCCTCGGGTCATTGTGGCAAAGTGGAAAAAAAAAAAAGCAAAGTTGTGTGCTGAAGCCAAAATACACGTTGCAAGATGGCCAATGTAAGTGTGATTTTCTTCATATAATGCAAGGCTTTGAAACGAGATTACTTTTCCGGTGTGTCTCAACACAGCAGGTCCTACTATATCCACTGTCTGTCCTAAAATCGTTCCCAGTTTCTCAAGAAATACAATTGTGTACAGGTGATAGGCTGCACAATGAAAAAAAAAGAGAGAGAGCGGTGAACACTTCCCTGGGACTAAGCCACTGCGAGTCTTCCATTTCAGGGCTTCTGCATATGAACACAGGACCCCTGGTGATGGCTGTCATCTGCATAGTCAGCCGCTTAAAACCACCGGTGATAGCTCCATGGGAGAGAGACTGGGCTTTCTAGTCCCACGAAGTTACAGTCTCGGAAACCCATAGGGGGTTGCTAAAAGTCAGTGTTGACTTGATGGCAGGGAGTTTGGTTCGGGTTTTGAAAATGAAGAGACACGTTTACTGTCGTAATCTCAAAGTAAGACGTTCACACCACCAAGGAACAAATCTCTAAGTCACTTGTAAGGAGCCTGGAAGACGCTAAATCTGTAGTTGGAACACTGTGATGCTCCAGGTTTTTAATCCCTACAACCCCTTTCTTGTGGCTCTTCCAGCCCATTTCCACTAGCCCTGGCATTGGGGGAAGACAACCCACATTTTGCCCCCTAATCTACCCACCTTTCATAAACACCGTGGGAAAGTGTAGAGGCATTCCTCACGGTAATTACACACACAAGGACTAGGTGTGTTGCACTTACAGGCGACGGGGCTAGGTCTTTTGAGTGTGAGCAATGTGGGGAAGCCCTTAGTCATTCTGCACAGCGGGGGTGGGGTGGGGGGCTCCCTCTGTGCTAGGCTGCACCCTTCCGTCCTTAGCATTCTACACTGTAAACGAGGTCCTAGTTTTTTTTCTAAAAAGGATAAGGCTACAATTCAGGATGTCGACTAATACTGGAACTGCTCTTTGAGATTATTGCAGGAGGAATTGTGGCACTTCCAGGGGAGAGGTCGTAAAGATCAGAGGGGAGAGAAACCATTTACCTTGAGCCCCAGAAGTGAAAGCTTGGAGTCAGCTCTAAGGGGAAGCAGGATGGAAAGAATAGGAACAGAGAGATGAGATTGTCTTTAAGGAAGCCTACTGTGTTTCAGATTTATTTATTTTTTGTTCATTTCTTAACAGAGGGAATTCAGTTCCGGAGGCCCAGATTTATCAAAAGCTCAGGGAGTGGGATTCCATGAGATGAAAAGGAGGTAGAACAATTCTTAAAGTGGAAGGAAGGTGCACTGTAAAATAAACAGGACCATACCAGGGACACCCCTATTATAATGTGAGCGGGAAAAAAAAAGTTTTATTGCCGCAAAGTTGAAAGAATCCACTTCCTGTCATGAAAAATGAAGACTGTTCACTGTGTTCATGCATATTCTGAGCCTTCTGGTTGTTGCTTTGAGCTTGAAGCTGAAAAACCTATTGCAGGTTTTTTTAAATGTTTGTATAGCAGGTCTCAGTCTAGTGCATTGACAGGGAGTCCAGTTCTGTCAGGAATTCCCTGACTGAATCCAGGACTACCATCTTTAACATCCGTACAACCTTTGTAGGCATTTCCTCCTCTCACTGGTGTGTGGAGCAAACAGTTTGTCTTCCTCTGCTGAAATGCTCTGCTCCTACTTTTATCCCTCTTCCCGAAGTGGCCTCATGAGCTTCCAGACAAGATTGCCCTTGACTCCCAGATTTTGCAGCAATGAAATGGGCTGCAGGGATGTTGGTATTATATGTGGGAGAGAACTGGTAGGCATTTTTAGGGTACCACCTGGTGCTGTGGGCATGTGATTGATCAGTAATGGGAGAGCTTAAAATATGGGCCAAGGACCAGAGCCACAGATGAATCCTGCATTCCTGCTCTTTGTGATGTGTTCTTTGATTTTTCCATAGGTGGCTTTAAGATTCGGATGTGTGGGTGCACCTTTCTTAGGGGACTCGGAGTTACCTCCATATAGGTTTCTGAGATCAACCTTAGAGTGTCCGAGACTTCAAATCTTTACAGGGGAAGAGACCATCTTCTTTCTCCCCCTTGGGGCTGGTGTTTCAAGGCTGCCATGCTGTCCTTGTTTCTGCTGTTGGTCACCTGATGACGTGATTTTGTGAAGGATGTGTGGACTTATGTCTGCTGAGGCGAGCCGTGGTGATTGACGTACAGTTGCTTTTGACATCTAACGTGGTAGCTGATGTGACTCCCTTGTAGTGTGTCCTGCCTCAGCTGTGGGCTTTCTCACTGCCCTGCATTTGTCTGTCAATGAACCAGGCACAATGCCTGAGGAAAATGTGGGACTCCCATATTCACCAAACCAAAACCACACCACCGTCCAATCAATTCCTATTCCTGTTCATCGCAAACCTGCAGGGCAGCACAGAGCTGCTCTGGTGGCTCTCTGAGGCTGTGACTCTGGATGGAGGCGGAAAGAATCCTCTTTCTCCCAGGGTTTCTCACGGTTGACCTTGTGGATTTCAGTCTGACTGGTAACCCTGCACCACCTGGACTCCTGATCGAATGCATAGAAATATGTAATTTTCTAAAAGATTACACTGTGCATCAGATGGATCCCTGTCACCTCCTCATACCCTAGACTCGAAGACAGTGTGAGCCCAGTGGCCCTGGGGTTGCCAGTGTATGTGGGGGGCTTGCTCCTTCCGTGGTCGTTCACTAGGAAGCACCACGGGCTGAAGGAAAATCTGCCTTGATGGGACGTGAGGATCTACCTGTCGGCTCTTACCTCCATTTTCAAACAGTGGTAGACGCTAAAGATAAGTAAGACAGCGACTAATCAGTCAAACTTTCAGAGATTGTTTCCAGTGTTGGAAGTATCTGGGGTCTCAGTTAGAAGGTGGGGGTCTCAGTAATAAATGAATGTAGGCAAGAGGGGAGGCTGTTGGCTATACTCGACAGGTGACCTTGGTAGAAGACCGAGTTTGTGTCAGATGCTCTGAATTCTCAATATCCTTGAGGGCGGATGGCCTCAAACTTTATTCCTGTTCACATGGGATACTTGAAACTTTTCCCCGAATTGTTATGATTAATAATTACATTGGGAGGCTCTTATATATCTTATAACAATCCACAGTTCAGTTGTATGAAGCACACTAATGTGTATGTTGCCCTCCTCATTCTCCAAACATTTGCTTTCTGTTTGAGCCCCTGGTATCACCTCTTCCCTTTCCCTTATCTCCCCCACCCTCGTGATCCCTTGATCATTTATGTATTGTTATTGATGTTTTGTATCTCATTCTCCATTGTCTCCCTTCCTCCACGTTTCTGTTGGAGAGCATACCTGACACCTTGCTGATCCGGAACCTGTGTGATGTTTCAGGACTGGGAGCTCATGGAGGCTGTGACTCTGGTCTTTAACCAGGAAGAGTGGGCTTTGCTGAATCTTGCTCCGTGGAAACTCAGAAACCTGGCCTCAGTTACTAAGAATGCTATCAGCTGCGTGTGTGAATGCCTTTGTTTCAGGAAAAGATGTTCATAGACTTTTTTTTTTTTCAGTCTTTGGTCTGAGTAACAGCGAATTTTTTAATAAAACAGGCATTGTCACTTGGTCAGCAGAGCTGAGTTGTGCTGGTTTCAGGAAGAACTTAAAACTACATATAAAGCGAACTTTCACTTGTTTTCTGATTAAAAATCTTGAGGGGCTCGACGTGTTCCGACTATTAGGAGTAACCCCCTCCAAAAAATGTGGGGTTTTTCCTCCCAAAAGCTATGTATTTTATTTAAGTCTTTTTAAAAAAATATAAAATGACTTTATCATTAGGTTTTTGGAGCAGGTTATACCTTGATTCTTTGCTTCACGGGATGAAAAAATTCACGCTGAAGCACACTTGTGAACCAATTTGGTTTTTGAAGGACAGGACAAGCTTCAGGTGTTACGGTATCAATAGGGGTACACTCTATTTCTGGACAGTGTGCCAAGGCCTGCTGATGCTGCCTGGCATTCACCACTGGCCACGAGACAGCCACGTGGGAAACAACACCCACACGTGTGGAACTTGGCGGGGGGGGGAATCTTGGGAAACCAGACACCCAAGAACCCTAGAGACTAAGAAGCTAAGGGCCCTGACTGGGCCTGGAGCGGGTGCATGGGAGCCCCAGCAGGGGAAGGAGACCCTCACCTTCACCTGCCTCTGACCAGGAGCAGGGTCAGAGAGAGAGGCCTTCCCACAGCCAAGCTATTTCAAACCTCTGGTTGGGGAGGCGTCATTGAAGGTGTTGGTTGACCCCCATTGTCTGAGGTGGGCCCACCTGTGTGGTATAACTAAGGTGGGTGTGTCCAGGGTGTTGGGTTTACCTGGCTCTAGGGGGCTTTTGTCTGTGCATGCTCAGTGTGGGGTCTGCATAGGTGTTGAATGGTTTGCCTGATTTCTTCCCAGCCTCCTCTATGGGGACTTTGGGAGGCAGGGAAGGGACATTCTCTCCTCCCCCCCCCCTCCCCGCGTCCCTAAATCCTGCTGCCTAACACTTAACACCTTCAAGGTCCTCTCAGCTATGCATAGTACACCTGTCAAGTCTGTGGTTCCATTCATGGGAACCTTTCTCAAACTCGTCTGGCTGGATGGCTGGATGCCCCTCCCTTGTTCTCCTTCACCTCTTCTGTGTTGTCCAAACGCTGTCCTTTCACGTCCCTCTTCATGGGAGGAAAGAACAAGAAGTCATAGGGTGCGAGGTCAGGTGAATCAGGTGCGGCCAAGAGAGGCATGCTGTTCGTAGTGCCAAAAACTGGGCTCCCTGAGACGGCAGCATGGCCAGGGGCATTGTTGAAATGCGAAAACCAATCCCCTGTCTGCCCCAAACCAGGCCTTTTTTATCACACACTATTGGGCCACCTTTTCAGAGCCTCTGAATCAGCAGTTCTCAGCTTGTGGGTCGTGAACTCTGTGGGGGTCGAATGACCTTTCACAGGGTCGCCCAATTCATAGCAGTAGCAAAATGACAGGGATGACGTAGCAGCAAAAATAATTTTATGGTTGGGGGTCACCACAGCATGAGGAACGGTGTGCAAGGTCTTGGCATTGGGAAGGTTGGGAACCACTGCCTTGGGAGCTCAGGGATAAGAAAACTGGGCAGGGGGGAAAGTGCCCCGCGCTCCAGGTGATGGGCTCCCAAGTGTGAAAACATTTTAAATGGCCAAATATGTGAACACAGTGTTTCAGTGAAGGCTCAGATCATGAAGATTTTGTTTTTCTTCAAGTTATCTTTCACTACTAAGTCTACGTTTCATTTCACATTCACATTATCCGTGAATCAGAATCCATCAGATGTCAGTGAGAGCTAGTGAGGAATTAAAAGAAAAAACACAAAAAAATCAGTTCCGGTGGGAGAGCTTTAGTCTATAAAGTGAATATGTGTGGAGAGCAAATGCTTTGAAAATGAGGCCAAGGAATGTACAGATGTGCTTTATACAGTTGATGTCTGTATATGTATGGATTGTGATAAGAGTTGTATGAACCCCTAATAAAATGTTTTTTAAAAAGTGAATATGTGGGTGAGGTTCAGATAAGAAATGAACTGTTGAATCCCATGGATCCAAGTTTAAGCACTCTGCGTTCCTGGAAATGTAACCCAGGTGCATCATACAGAATCCAGAATGGAAACGGAAGTCTGTCTTTGTTCCCTCCTCCAGTGGGGTGCAGTTCCGGTTTCAGTGTCTGCAGGGAGCCAGCTCTCCCATGTGGTGTCCCCACCCCCGCAGAGTCCTCTGGACTCAGCGAGGGGCAGGTTGTCCCATGGCGATGGTGGATGTGAGGATTCGCATCATGAGTTTAGATAGCTGCCTGTGTGGGGGGCGCGTCGGGTGTGGACAATGAAGTCATAGTACATCAATTGGGGAAAATGAGTTTGCTGAACCCGAGGCAGCAGGAACCCTGGGCGAGCTCTGCTTCCCCGCAGGTCAGCGATGACGGGTAGAGGAGACAGTACATGAGGCGTACTCCGAGGGAACCCCAATTGAGAAGTCAATGGCAGCATGTCGTTCAGAACCCTGCTTCCTACTGGCTGGGGTGTTATGGAGGTCAGGGGACATCCACCAACGGACATCAATTAACTTCCATGCTGTAAACGAGTTATGTAAATGACCACCCTTGTCGAATGGTGTTGGGCAGGACCTTCTGTACAATATCAGGAAGACAGTGCGGAGGCCTAGCCGGGGAGGTAGGTGGTGGGTGAGGAAGAGAGCTGGAGGGTGGGGTGTAAATGGCTCTAAGGCAGTGGTTCTCAATCTTCCTAATGCCATGACCCTCTCATACAGTTCCTCATGTTGTGACCTGCCACACGCACCCATAAGAATATTTTCTTTCCTCCTTTATAACTGTAATTTTGCTACTGTTATGAATCTGGCAGCCCCTGGTTATTGGAACCCCAAAGGGGTCTTGACCCACGGGTTTAGAACCGCTGTTCGAAGGGCATCCACTGACAGCAGATAAACTCCCTGATTCACAGGCCGGACAGAGCAGGGGCTGCTTCTCTGACGGTAATGTCAGTGTGGATAAGACAGCGTCTTGTGAAAAGTGGATTTAGATGCAGGAGGCCCAGGGTGAAGTTTCACACCTTACAGAGTAAACAAGCTCATACACTATAGAGAGTAGGGCTGGAAATCTGTTTGGGAACGGATAGTGGAACTACTTTTTGAGATTATTACAAAAGGAGTTACGTCGTTTATAGGAGAGACCTAGGTGTAAAGACAAGATGAGAGGGAAAAAACATTTGCTGAGACCCAGGAATGAAAGCCTTGGAGTTAATTGAAGCTTACTATTTATCAGAGCTTTTCTTCATTGATAGATGATCAGAGTTTTCAGAAGACCCTCCCAGATTTCTCAGAAAGCTTAGGGAACCGGGTGCCATGGTAGGAAAAACAGACAGAAAAACCCTTGAAGCGGGAGAAAGAAATGTGAGTTGCAAAGTAAGCAAGAAATTATCAGTAAGGTCCCCGTGATAATGTTTGATTGAAAGAACGTTTCATGGCAGCGAAGGTGAAGGAATTTAACTTCCTGTGATGAAAAATGAGACTGTACCGTTTACTCTGCATACTGGAGCATGGTTTGACAATTATATACATACCCTCTGCTTGAAGCTAAAAACCTATCACTCCTTTTTTAAACTGTTTGTTGTTGTTATGTCTTGATTGCAGGTTTCAGTGTTGTGCATTGACGAGGAAGACACACCAGTGAGCTAGGGACCCAGGATTACCATCTTGTACATCCATACAAACTTTGGAAGGATTTGAACCCCTCTCACTGGTGTGGGGACCAAACCTATGTCATCATCCTCTGCTGGAGTGCTCTGCTTCTATTCCAATCCCTCCTCCTGAAGTGACCTCATGAGCTTAAAGCCGAGATTGCCCTTGACTCCCAGATTTTGCAAGAAGGATATGGTGAGTTCTGTAGGTAACGGGGATGTTGGTCCCCTCAGTGGGAGAGAACCGTTAGGCTTTCCCCCTTTTATGGGGGGTGGGGAAGCGGGAACTTCAGTGTCCTGTGGGCTTAAATCTTGACTGGAATAGAGATGATCATCTTTCTCCCTCAATGGGACTTGTGAGTTTCAAAGAACAGCATGTGGCCCTTGACTGTGCTTTTTTCTAGGGGGGGGGGGGCATCTGTCCCCTTCCCCTAACCCCTCGCACTGGCAAGGAACTCACCTCAGCAACCCCCCACCTCCACCTGCTGTCCCAAATCGCTGCCGGGGGCCCAGGGGCTCTGCAGGTGAAAAGGGGCAACTGGGCCCCCAGCGAGGGAGGCCAAGTGTCTCCCTGGTTCACAGCCACTCACCCTGGTGACTCAGAGAGCCATGGCTTCCTCTTCCCCAGGCAGGAATTCCGAGGGAAAACGCAGAAGGCGGCAGCCCCAGGCACGTTGGGGACCAGAAGCGCCTATGGAGGGTGTGTGGGATGATGTTTGTGGAAGTCCTTGTGACTCATTAGCTTACAATTGCTTTTTAAATTTGAAGTGGGGAGCTCAGGGGGTTCTCTAGTTACTGTATGTCCCGTCTCAACCGTGCACTTTCTCACTGCTCTACATTTGTCTCTCTGTGAACAAGACACACAGATGAGAAAAAAATAGACGCTTCCCGTGTAAATCTAAACAAAACCAACACTACCATGTCATCTATTGCTGCAAACCTGTAGGGCTCTCGTGGGTTTTTGAGATTATGACTCTTTTTGGAAGGAGAAATCCTCATCGTTCTTCCGTGGGGCTGCTGGTGATTTCTCACTGTTGACCTTGTGGATTTCAGCCCAATTAGTAAACAGTGCAGTACAGGGATTCAGCAAATGTATAGAAATACGCAATTTCCCCAAAGATATTTTTCATCAGCTGGATCTCTGTCACCTTATCCCCTAGACTGGAAGAAAGTATGAGCACCCTGGGCCTTGGGTTGCCTGTTGGTGCCAGGGGAGGACCTTGGTCCTTCCTTAGTTTTTAGGAACAACAATGATGGACTGAAGAAAACCCTGCCGTTCTGCATGCATAGGAAGGGGGGGAGGTGTCTAAATGGTTGGCTTTTATCTGTTTCACACAGTGCTAGACTCTAAAGACATTTAAGGCAGTAGTTGTAATCGCTCAAACTGTAAGAGTGTTTCCATGTGGTGGAAGACTGAGACAAGGCGGGGTCTCAGTAAGAAAGTGAACTTAGGGAGGAGATTCCGCTGTTGGCTGTACTCCAGGTGACCTTGGTAGAAGACAGAGGCTTGGAATTTATGCTCTGAATTCCCAATATCTGCGAGGCTGATGGCCTCAAACTTTATTCCTGTTCATACTGGATACCTGACACCTTGCTGATCCAGACTCTGATGTTTCAGGACTGGGAGCTCATTGAGGCCGTGGCTGTGGTCTTTGGCCAGGAAGAGTGGGCGATGCTGGATCTTGCTCAGCGGAAACTCTACAGAGATGTGATGGAGGAAACTCTGAGAAACCTGGCCACCGTAGGTAAGAAGGCCATCTACATCGTGTGTGTGTGTGTGTGTGTGTGTGTGTGTGTGTGTGTGTGTGTGTGTGAGAGAGAGAGAATACTGAAAGAAAATATTTCCAAGGCTTCAGTATTTGCTCCAAAGAACAGACTGTATCCTTTAATAAAACACACATCTCCAGTGGGTCTGTGGAGCTCATATATCCTGGTTTCATGATTATAAAACTAGGTAGAAAATGAGGTATCAGCTGTTTTGTGATTAAACACCTTAAAACCTCCCAGTTCTCCAACGGGAGATTGTCTGCAAGGCTCCTTTCCAGTGATTCCAAGATTTGTTCCTTGGTAGTTCCGAGGTTTATTTTTTTAATATTTGTTTTATGATTATGACAGTAAATTTATCTTCGGTTCATATTCCAAATCACATCCACTGCCTTCAAGGCAATACTGACCTTTGCCTGCCATCTGTGTGTATCTGAGACTGTAACTGTTAATGGGATGAGGAAGCCCAGTCTTTGTCCCACGGGGCTACTGGTGGTTGTAAATTGCTGACTATGCAAATCCGTCCAGAGTATAAACACTCCACCACTGGGGGCTCCTTTGTTGTGTTAGAAGCCCTCAAATGGAAGATAGTGGCTTAGTCCCAGGGAACTGGTCACTCCTCTCAGTTTCAAGATGTACCAGGTCCCTTCTACACTATTGTATTCATTGAGAAACAGCCGCCAACAGTGGATGTAGGATTCACGTAGGAACACTATGTTGAGACACACCAGAAAGCTAATATGGTGTGAGAGACTTGTATTATGTGAAGAAAATTACACTTAAATTGAACATCTTGAAAGTATTTTGGGGGGAATAAAAAGAAATTATTTTGGTTTCAGGGTACAACTTTTTCATATTTTACTTTACCAAAATAATTGGATTCTAGTATGTGATTCCTGATGTTAGCAATGTTTTCTCAGCTGGGGGTCACTTGGCATCTTGCTCCAATTTGATTATTACTTGTATCTTGTGTAATAAATATACGTACATTTTATTTAGTTATTTATTATTTTTTAATTAAATATTTTATTAGGGACTCATACAACTCTTATCACAATCCATACATATACATACATCAATTGTATAAAGATATGTACGTTTTTAAATATTGTTTTTTAACATTATTTTATTGGGGATCATACAACTCTTATCACATCCATCCGTACATCCTTGCATCAAGTACGTTTGTACATTTGTTGCCATCATCATTCTCAAAACATTTGCTTTCTACTTCCGTCACTGGAATCAGCTCCTCATTCTTTTCTTCTACCTCCACGCTCTCCCCTTCCTCCCGAACCCTTGATAATTTATAAATTATTATCACTTTGTCATATCTTACACTGTCTGAAATCGCCCTTCATCCACTTTTCTGCTGTCCATCCCCAAGGGAGGATTTTATATTTAGATCCTGGTAATCGGTTCCCCCTTTCCACCCAACCTCAACCATGTCCTGTATTTTTCCATTTCTTCTAATGGCAATGTTTTATGTCACCATCCCTCTTGATCTACTGGATGAATTTTATATCATGTTAGCTTCAGAGCTGTCACTAAAATGCTGCCACAGTGAACGTAGCTATATTTTTCTTTGCTCGTAACAAGTCTCCCTGCTCTTGACTCCTTCTTGTTTTATATGATGAATGACTCAGTCTGTCAGAGCCTTAATGGAGGGGAAATGCTCTCTACTGAACATCTAATGCTGCGGTTCATGAAGAGTGAGACCTGGTCCTCCATTTTAGCTGAAATCTTTGCGTCACGAGTCAGTAAAGACCGGCATGAAAACCAGCGCGTAAATTTGAGGTGAGTTGTGTTTCAGTCAAAGAAGCAAGCAGTGGCCCAGGAGAAGCTCTTTTTTTATATATAACATTTTATTAGGGGCTCATACAACTCCTATCACAATCCACACATATACATACATCAGTTGTACAAAGCACATCCGTACATCCCTTGCCCCAATCACTCTCAAAGCATTTGCTCTCCACCCAATCCCTCCACATCAGATCCTCCTTTTTTTTCCTCCTCCCTCCCCGCTCCCCCCAGGAGAAGCTCTTTAAAAGTATTGTGACAGGTGTTGGAATCCGCTTCAGTATATTCCCATCTGAGAGCATCTCTCAAGTCTCTGTGTAATGGCACAGGAATGGTCCATGTACAGAGGGCAGCATGGGCATTGCAGGACAACCCAAAGTGTTTCCATCATATTTGGTCGTAGAAGAAATACTTAGCAGTGTCTCACTCAAAATTGGCCATCGTCTACACCTCCTTTAATGAGTGCCAACCTCACAGTGCTGTAATTAATCAGTTTCCTTCTTCTGCCCCGTGTGTTTCAATAGCCATATTCAATTGCTATCCTCAGCAATAAAAATATATAAGATATCTATATATGTATATACACACCATATTGAATGAAGGGGTAAGTGCAGAGTGGAGACCCAAGGCCCAAGTGTCGGCCAATGGAGATCCCCTCATAGAGGGGTTTAGGAGAGGAGATGGGTTAATTAGGGTGCGAGGTAGTACCGATGAAGAACACAGCTTTCCCCCAGATCCTGGATGCTTCCTCCCCCCAACTACCATGATCCGAATTCTACCTTGCAGGGCTGGATAGGACAGAGGCTGTACACTGGTACATATGAGGGTTGGAGGTACAGGGAATCCAGGGTGGATGATACCTTCAGGACCAAGGGTGTGAGGGACGATGCTGGGAGAGTGGAGGGTGAGTGGGTTGGAAAGGGGGAACTGATTACAAGGATCCACATGTGACCTCTTCCCTGGGAGAGGGACAGCAGAGAAGGGGGGAAGGGAGACTCCGGATAGGGCAAGATATGACAAAATAACGAGGTATAAATTACCAAGGGCACATGAGGGAGGGGGGAAAGGGGAGGGAGGGGAAAAAAAAGAGGACCTGATGCAAAGGGCTTAAGTGGAGAGCAAATGCCTTGAGAATGATTGGGGCAGGGAATGTATGGATGTGCTTTATACAATTGATGTATGTATATGTATGGATGGTGATAAGAGTTGTTTGAGTCCCTAATAAAATGTAAAAGAAGAAAAGAGAAAAAAATGATTAGGGCAAAGACTGTACAGATGTGCTTTATACAATTGATGTATGTATATGTGTGGACTGTGATAAGAGTTGTATGAGCCCCTAATAAAACATTTAAAACAAAAAAACAAAAACAAAAAAATATATATAAGATATGAACTGGATTGATTTTAATGTACACAGGTATACACACACCTCTAACTCTGTGGTTGTGTATGTAAACCTAGCTGTTACCTGTGTTTATGTAATTTTCATTATAGTACATTTAAAACATGGGAGTGGGAAACACAGTGTTGGAAACATGTTTCACGTTGACAGAATTCGTAAGAGAACCAAGTAGAAAACATATGTTTTCATCTAAGAAGCATGCAAGTTCACTGTGTTAGTTAATTTTGAATAAGGCACACAATGTAAGCCTAACATCGCTCTGCTTCCCCAGGGCTCTGAAAGCACGGAAACACTGTGAAAGCAACGAAGGTGATCTGTGGGGGAAAACCTCCAGCCAGACTCCAAATCTTCCTTTGATGCAAAGGAGTTTTCAGGAAGGAAATCCACTTCAGGGGCGTGAGTGTGGGAAGGCCTGCATGGAGGAGGCATCACGTGATCATGACATCAGGTCTCACGCAGGATGCAGCGTCTGTGAGGGCTCGGAATGGAAAGAAGCTTGTAGTTGTGGCTCTGACCTGACCACCCCTCCGAGCACTCTTCCAGGACAGGAAAGCTGCCGTCAAAAGGACCCTGGAAACGATTTCCGTTTGGCAACCCTCCAGAATCCTATGGGAGCGCACCCTGTTGAGAGAGTCTATCCGTGTTCCCAATCTGAGAAAGATTTCTGTGGTTTCAAAGCCGTTTGGGATCCTGTGAGCGGTCCTAAGTGTGATCCTAGGAAAACTTCTCATTCCTGTAGTGCTCGTACATCTTTAATCTCACAGGAAACGTTTCCTAGTTTAGATAAATATGCGTGTAAAGAATGTGGGAAAGACTTGCCGCGTGCTTCGACCCACCAAGAACATATGCGAACTCACAAGGGAGACGAGGATTCTGAAAAGAAGGGGTGTGGGGAGGTCTTTGCTCAGTCCTCACACCCCACCAGACTTGCAACACTCCACAGTGGAGAGAGGCCTCATGGGTGTCCGGAATGTGGGGAATCTTTCACTCAGTCCTCCTCACTGACCGCTCACAGAAGAATTCACACTGGGGAGAGGCCTTATGAACGCAAGGAAGGTGGGCAACACTTGTCATCTCCCCAGTGTAGATTACAGAAGCGCATTCACAGGGGAAAGGGCAATTACGACTGTAAGGAGTGTGGGAAGGCCTTCGGTAGCCCCTCCCACCTCATCAAACATGCAAGAATTCACAGTGGAGAGAGGCCTTATGGGTGTCCGGAATGTGGCAAAACCTTTACTCAGTCGTCTGCACTGAATGCTCACAGAAAAATCCACTCTGGGCAGAGGCCTTATGAATGTAAGGAATGTGGGAAACACTTGTCATCTTCCCAGTTTAGATTACACAAGCGCATTCACAGGGGAGAGGGCAATTACGACTGCAAGGAGTGTGGGAAGGTCTTCGTTAACCCCTCCCACCTCATCAGACATGCAAGAATGCACAGTGGGGAGAGGCCTTATGAGTGTCCGGAATGTGGCAAAGCCTTCAATCAATCTTCAATACTGATTACTCACAGAAAAACTCACAGCGGGGAGAAGCCTTTTCACTGTAAAGAATGTGGGAAGCGCTTCTCATTGTCTGCCTCCCTCAGAGTACATATGCGAATTCACAAGGGAGAGAGGAATTACGAATGTGAGGAGTGTGGGAAGGCGTTCACTCAGTCTTCACACCTCATCAGGCATGCAAGAGTTCACAGTGGGGAGAGGCCTTATGAATGTACGCAATGTGGAAAAAGCTTTTCCCAGAGCTCAGGCCTGAGTACGCATCGAAGAACTCACAGTGTGGAGAGGCCTTTTGAGTGTAAGGCGTGTGGGAAAGGCTTCAAATTACCTGTGACTCTCAGAACACATATGCGAACTCACTCACAAGGGGAGGGAAGAATTATAAATGCCAGCAATGTGGGGATCCCTTCACTCAATCCACACACCTCATCCGACATCCGGGACTCCACAGTGGGAGAGGCTTTATGAATCAAGGAATGTGGGAAGGCCTGTCTACTCATCCCTCACCGCACACATTCACGAGTTCATAGTGGAGAGAAGACTTACGAATGTAGGGAAGTTGGTGTTTTCTCTACAAAACTCAGTTGTGATCGGAAACATTACTGTTGGGAAGCCTATACAGGCACACAACACTTTCCGCTGAGATCAATGGAACGTTAATCCGGGGAAATGAGTTGCATGCATGAGTTACTTTGGTAATGTGCTTAGCAGCCCACCGTGTAGCCAATACACCGGCGAAGGAATGTTACGCATTACCTAGGATTTCCCAATGGGATGTAGGGGTTAAAGGCTGGGCTGTGGTCCACATGGTCTGCAGTTCAAAAACAGCAGTTTCTCCTCAGGAGATTGTGTGTTCTGCTTGTAAACAGTTATTGATGCAGAAACACAAGAGTCAGCATTGACTAGGTGGCAGAGTTTGGTTACAATATGCAAAATGTAAACTTTCAATGATACTGTGATGAATACTGCACTGTATTTTCTTTTTTTAGAAAACATTTTATTAGGGACTCATACAACTCTTATCACAGTTCATACATACACATACATCAATTGTATAAAGCACATCCATACATTCCCTGCCCCAATCATTCTCAAGGCATTTGCTCTCCACTTAAGCCCCTTGCATCAGGTCCTCTTTCTTTCCCCCTCCCTCCCCCCTCTTTTTTTTTTGTACTGTATTTTCTGTCATAAAAAATAATATGTACATCTAAAGCTAAAGTGTGTTTATGTTGTATTTTGTATCAGAATGACATTTCATAAGCTAAATAAATGTTTCAAATCCATAATACTTAAATATGATTGTATTGGTATGTCAATGATACGAGTGCTTCTTAAACATTTCTGTGCCATAAACATACCATACAATTGGATGGAAATCAATGAGAAGTTATTTGCATGTTGTTGAAATATACAATGAGAAATTCCCTGTTATCTAAATACCATTTTTTCATTGCCGAGTATATCCATATTTTACTAAATGTTTTTAATAGCAGCTTTATATATTACAAGCTTACAAAAGAAATATGGGATACTCTCCTCAGTGCCAGAATAAAGCCAATGTTGCAATGAATTGAGTCACCTGGTTTTGTTCTCAAGAACCTGAAAGTTCACCCTCCCCATTATAGATCATATTGCCCTCCCTACTTGCACCCTCAAATCCTGCATTCTCATGTATTTCTTATTGAGAGGGAATCAATAATCTCAAGTGAAGCCAAGCAGCTCTTATTTCCTGGATGTGTGAAGCATATCTGAGCGTCTTTGGCTACACAAGGGAAGAGTGATCACTTCACACTGGGCCACAGACAACTGTCAGAAGGCGGAGGTGAGACATGCCCACACACTGACCACTCTGAACTTGCTCTGACACCACTTGTACAACACTTGTCCTGTCTGCTGGGTTTGTAATGACCAGAAAAATTCAGGATACTCACAAGTATGGAGGTTATCAGAGTGGTTACTAGTCACCACAAGCCAGGCAGAAAATATCTAAGAGTATATTTTCAGTCTACAACAGTGCCTCTCAGTCAGCAGCCAAATCGCTCTCTCTCTAGGACTCAGCCCATCCACCATATGTTCCCTTTATCTCTCGTCTCCACAGGCTAGAAAGCCCAAGCACGGTCTTTGATAAAATAAGCTGTGATTGATGGAAAAATGGAACATTTCACTGTCCGCAGCCTCAAGAAGAGGAAAAAATTGGAGTATGTTAGATTCCCCAAAGTCAGCATCTGATCAAGACAAATTTGTAGGAGATGACTGACCATTAGGGAAATGGTTTTTGCACCAAGAGAAGTTGACTGAAGGCTCCTGGCAGAGGAGACATCCAGGGCCGCGTAGTGATGAGAAAAGTTTTGAGTCCTCAGCATAGAAAACAGCTCCTCAGGCCAGCAGTGGATGATCCAAGGATGTCTGGTTTAAAAGACATCGGATGTATTACACAGTGCCGAGCACAGGAGACTTGTTAACTTATTAGAGATCCTTTTTCTATGTCACTCAGATATTGTCTCCACTGATAAGTCCTGCCCTTTGTCCCCACGGGACGAGTCAGCAATCCTATTTGGCCATCTGATTTGAAGACATCGATATTTGTGCCTGTTCCAAAGAGAGAGTAGAAAACGATCTGTTCAAGTAATCGGACAGTATCATCCATATCACATGCAAGTAGCATTTTACTGAAGATCATCCCACAGTGGTTGCAGCAGTACAGCACATGGAGCTGCCAGAGGCTCTGGACTCATTCGGAAGAGGACGTGGAAAAAGGACTATGATTTCTGATGCCAGATGGAATTTGGATAAAAGTGGAGAATATCAGACAGATGTAAATGCTTTCCCCTGTGGATCATATCAAACTATGGGTAGACTTCAAAGGAATGGGGGTTCCAGAACACTCTGTTGTGCTCATGCTGAACCTGTACATGAATCAAGAGGCAGTTGTACAAACAGAACAAGGGACGACTGACTGCTTTAAATCTGTGTCAGCGTGGTCATCCTCTCCCTATATGCTGAGCACAATTAAAAACAAAAAAATTGTCTTTTGTGAAGAGGAATCCGGAATGAGAATTGGAGGAAGGTGTATCAACCACTGTCCATATACAAATGGCATTATCTTGCTGCTGAATATGAGGAAGATGTGAAGTACTTACGGATCAAGATTAAGGATTGGAGCCTCATGCATCTATTGATTACAATTCAGTGTAAATAAAACAAAA
The DNA here is from genome assembly GCF_050624435.1 of Tenrec ecaudatus. NCBI lineage: Eukaryota > Metazoa > Chordata > Mammalia > Afrosoricida > Tenrecidae > Tenrec > Tenrec ecaudatus. Next base: position 3,117,319 of record NC_134548.1, on the reverse strand, counting down.
ATTCTCATACACGGACCAGTAGGAAGCTTAATGATAAATGGAGAGTAAAAAGTTGTCATCCTGTGTGAACCACAATCTGTTCATGGAAGCAGCAGTCAAGAGAGAAAATGACTCAGTGCATTAGGAAAAGCAGGGATGCTCCTTGGAGCACACAGGTACCCCTGACTTATGTTAGCATATTTTGAATTTCCTCATGGACTTGGAAAGTTGGACACTGAATGAGGAAGAGTTGGAATGAATAAAGATAAATGGATACATTTGATCTCTGCTGTTTAGGAAAAATAATGACGGTGTCATGCAATGACAATAGAAGCAACAATTTTGTATTAAAAGAATTGCAACAAGAATGCTCCTTAGAGACCAGGATGGTGACACTTCATCTTATGTACTTGGACGTGTTATCAGGAGGGACCAGGCCCTGGAGATCACCATCATGCTTGCTCAATGACTTGATGCAGTATGAAATGTAGGAAAAATGAACAAGATGAATTAAAACTCTGTTACTGGTTGGACTGCAATTTCCATGGTCGGCAGTTTGAAACCACCAGCAGCTCCTTGGGAGGAAGACTGGATTTTCTACTCCCATTAACAATTACCTTCTTGGGAACCCAGAGGGCGTGATTATGAGTCAGTATTGACAGATTGGCATGGTGTTTAGCCTTTGTTTTTCCCCAGCTAAGTAGCTCATCTGACAGTGTTCCTCTACTATTCATAATATATCTGTTTAGTGGCTCTTCCCTCTGATTTGGACCGTCAATTTCTTCTTGATCTTATGTGAGTCTGGAAGCTGACCTGAAACCCAGTCAACACAGGTGACTGCTGGCAATGGAAACACCAGTGGCGTAGCTTCCAGCATCGCAACCAACCGCAAATCACCACCTGGGAAGGTCTTTACCATTCATCCTTTGTGGTTCAGAATTTCTGTACATGGGAATGGCAGGTGCACAGGGCCTCCTTAATTCCTGGCTCTTCACTCATATTTTATCCCTTTTGGGATGTTCCTAGGACTTGGGGGTCACTTGTGTAATCTCATTTATATACTTTGACAAAAGATTCACCCTTATCCTGCAGATTTTGTCTTGCTTCATTCACATAACTACAATAACCTTTCATTTACGTCATAGAGCTAAGGATGCGCAAGACATGATAGCTATACTAGATCACCTATTGAAGAATACTCCCAATTCCTAAAAAGTATGGAAAATTCTACCCTGTCCTGTAGGGTCAAGATGAGTCGGCATGGGCTCTGTGGCAGAGTGGTTTGGTTTCAGTTTGGCAGATGGGGTCCTGATGGCACCGTGACACGGTGTTGGACTGTTAGCTGCAGGCCAGCTGTGCAAACCCACCAGCACTTCCTCAGAACAAAGATTAGGTTGTCTATTTCTGTAAAGTTGGGCAGACTGGGTTGCTGTACATTGGAATTTCCTGGATGCCAGTGAATATGATTTTCATTGGTTGAAGTTACACTTCCTTAAGGGGATGTCCAGCTGCCTACAGATGGACTTTGAGTCCCCATTCTGCACTGCCCCCCATTCACAATGATTTTTTTTGTAATTTGATGCCTGATATCTGATCCCTTCAACACCTCGTAATCACACAGGATGGTGTGTTTCCATGTGGGCTTGGTTGTTTCCGAGCTAGATGGCAGCTGTTTACCCCCAAGCCTTTCAGACTCCAGACGCTATATCTTTTGATTCCCGGGCACCATCAGCTTTCTTCACCACATTTGCTTATGCACCTGCTTTGTCTTCAGCGATCAAGTCGGGAAGGTGAGCATCGTGGAATGCCAGTTTAATAGAGCAAAGTATTCTTGTATTGAGGGAGTATTTGAGTAGAGGCCCAATGTCCACTTGCTGCCTTTAATAGTAAACCTACAAATATATCACATAAATGTATTTCCCCATCCTCATTTATAAATATATTTACATATGTACTTGCCTGTATTTAGACCTCTATAAATGCCCTTTGTCTCCTCGTCCTTTCCTCTACTTCCTTTTACTTTCCTCTTGCCCCACGGTCATGCTCAGCCTTCATTTGCATTAAAGTAATACCTCTCGGTTACATTACCCTTGATCAAGCTCGGCCAGGGCTCCTACACTCTCCTCACCACCGATGTTGGATCGCTTGTTCCCTTGTCCCTGGGTTTGTTAACACCAGTTCCTTTCTCCCCACCTCCTCTCTCCCAGGTCCCCCCCGAACTGTCAGTACCATTGTTTTGTCTTCCAGATTGTTCATCCAACACATCTTATTTAGACAGATCTGTGGAGATAATAGCACACACGCACACACACGCACACACGCGCACACACGCACACACGCACACACACACGCACACACAAACAGAGCAAACCCAAGCAACAAAAGAAAACAAAACATGAACAACCAAAAGCCAATGATAAAAACAACAAGAACAACTATGAAAAGTCTGTACTTAGTTCAAGGTCTGTTTGTTGCCCTTCAGGAGTGTTTTCTGGTTGAGTCTGATGGGGTGCCACGCCCTGGCCCCAAAGTCTGTTTTGGGTATTCCTTGGGGACTTCGTTGCTGTCTTCCACTTCTGTTCTGCTGCATTCCCTTGGTATGTTGCCTCAGTGTGGTGGGATCAGATCGGGCGCAGTTCCCACACTGTGTCCCCAGTGTTGTCCCCTGTAAGGTTATGGATCAGTGAGGGATGTCCTGTCTTCTAGTGGGGCCGGCCTATGGGCCTCTCTGTGCTTGGCCGCTCTGATTGGGAATATCGTCGTCGTCAAGGCTTGGAGGGCCAGGATGTGCTCCGGTCTCTCTTCCTCCCCTTGATTTGCTGCCATGTGCTCTGATCAGACGTGTCCCTCTCCCTGCGCTGCAGCTTCAGCGCTGTCCTCTGACATAAATTCTTCTGAGGGGAGGGGCAGGTGTCCACGTAGCTGGGATTGGGGTGGGCCCCTCAAGATCTGTTTGTAAGAGGACCTGATGCAAGGGGCTTAAGTGGAGAGCAAATGCCTTGAGAATGATTGGGGCAGGGAATGTATGGATGTGCTTTATACAATTGATGTATGTATATGTATGGATTGTGATAAGAGTTGTATGAGTCCCTAATAAAATGTAAAAGAAGAAAAGAGAAAAAAATGATTAGGGCAAAGACTGTACAGATGTGCTTTATACAAGTTATGTATGTATATATATGAACTGTGAAAAGAATTGTATGAGCCCCAATAAATTGTTAAAATTAAAAAAAAATTAAAAATTTTCAGAAAATAAAAAAAAAAGATCTGTTTGTATTTGTGACTGTCATTTCATTTTATATGTGTGTGTTGTGTAGTTGAATGCGTATTGTGTTTATTTATTTTTTTCTTCCAGGATGTTTGTTCCTCTTAATTGTGGCCCACAGTTTTCTTTTTTCTTTTTCATTTATGGTTTTATTTAGCAAAAATAAAACTCGAAAATGGGCCATCTACTCATTTTCTTCACTGCGCAGCCTGGCGTTGGGATTGGTGACTCTGATGGCCAGCTGGGCTGCTCTTTCTACAATGGCTTTGCGATTCTTGGAGGAAACGTGAGCAATCTCTGCACAACACGACTTGTTGCACATCAGCAGCACTTCCAGCTCCTTGACGTTGTGGACCAGAAACTTGCGGAAGCCACTAGGCAGCATGTGCTTGGTTTTCTTGTTGCTCCTGTAACCAATGTTGGGCATCAAGATCTGGCCATTGAATCTTCTCCGAACCCTGTTGTCAATGCCTCTAGGCTTGCGCCAGTTGTGCTTAATCTTGACATAGCGGTCGGACTGGTGCCGGATGAACTTCTTGGTCCTCTTTTTTACAATTTTAGGCTTCACCAAGGGTCTGAGGGCAGCCATGATGCCGGTGGGAGATGGCTGCCTCCTCCGTAGGCAGCCGTGGCCCACAGTTTTCTCAAGCGCTTCTCGTTGCAGTTGGAATCTGTAGGTTGGTTTTCTAGCTCACTAATTTGCGTTTCCATCTCTTTATTTCCATTTCTCTGTTCCATCTCTTTACTTCTGTTTATAGCGTTGTGCTGTTCCTTTATAGTATTATTTAATTCTGCTTCTGTAGTGTTCGATTTCTGTGTTTCTGTTTGGCGTTTTTTCTAGTGAGGTTACTAGCTTCTCTATTGTTTCACTATTTCACTCGTATTTTTTCTTGAACTGTCACACGAGTGCATCTTCATTCTTTTAAATTCGTTCTTCTTCTTCTTCTGGTAAATCCATAGCCTGTTCAGTTTCAGGCATTACATTTAGGTTTGGGTGGTATTGTGATTTGTGTTTTTCTTGTGTGTGTTCACTGATATCTTGTGTGTTTCCTTGACCTCTTGGAGTCGCTATTAGCCGTGTTAAGGGAGATGGTGTGATGTGGGAGGGTTAAGTGCTGCAGTAGAGGGTGGTGGACAGTTTTCATTAAGTATCTGAGTGTGGGGAATGTTAGATGAAGCGTTCGGTCAACAATGAGAAACTGAGAGGAAGTGTTAGGGGACGGAAAGAGGAAGGAAAATGGGGCAAAAAGAAGGGATTAGATTATTTTTAAATGCCTGATTGCAATAATGGAGGAGTTAGTGGGGACTAATATGTGATTTAAAATTTTCTTAAATGTAACAGTAGTGTCAACTATTGGTTTTATGAGGATGAGAAAGAAATAATTGATTTGATGAGAAGAACAGGGAAACTTCATATTGCGACAAAATACCACGTTGGATGCTTAGATCTAAGAAAGGAAAATTGGAGGAAAGGACAGAGATGAGAATTTTAAAATTAATTTTTTGGAAAATGATAGTAGAGTAAGATGCAGGACAGATGTTAATGTATCTTAGTTTGGGCACTAAGCTTTGTCTAGGAGCTTTGTCTCTGTTGTGGGTATAACTTCTGAGTTGATGGTTGTTTTGTTTATTTTTATTTTTAAATAGTTTCATTAGGGGCTCATAGAACTCTTATCACAATTCATAATACATCAATTGTGTAAAGCACATTTGTACATTCATTGTCCTCATTCTCAAAACATTTGCTCTCCACCTAAGTCCCAGGTATGAGCTTCTCATTTTTCCTCTCCCTCTCTGCTCCCCACTCCCTCGTGAACCCTTGATAATTTATAAATTATTATTTTGTCATATCTTGCCCTGTCCAATGTCTCCCCTCACCCACTCTTCTGTTGTCCATCCCCCAGGGAGGAGGTTATATGTAGATCCCTGTAATTGGGTCCCCCTTTCCACCCCACCCACCCTCAAACCTCCCACTATCACCACTCTCACCACTGGTCCTGAAGGGATCATCTGCCCTGGATTCCCTGTGTTTCCAGCTCCTATCTGCTCCAGTTGACATCCTCTGGTCTAGCCAGATTAGTAAGGTGGAATTGGGATCATGATAGTGGGGGAGGAGGAAGTGTTAAGGCTTAATAGAATAAAATGCTTTGTCTTACGTTAGTCCATTTTGAAAAGCTTAAGGGCCATCCCCCATTCTAAGAGAGGTGTGTTATTTTAGAAAAGCAAGTCACTGTGACCTTGCTTATATTCCCTTGTAAATGTGAGCAAGAAGTTTTGCAAGAACATCTGGTCCAAGATAAGCTGAGCAGGACGTGCTGAACTAGCCACATCCCTGTTATCTTGTGTAAACACCCTTTCCCATTCCTTGCTCTACACCCTCGCCTTGCTGGTTTTAAGTGTAAAAAGGGAGAGAAAAATTTTGCCGGACGCTTCAGCTTTGGACCCTGTGTGGCCATGCTGTAGCCCCAATCCGGATTTGTCTTTTTGTAATAAAGTTTTGCTTTGTTACTTTGCAGCTGCTTGTGGGTCAGTGGTCTATGTTGGGCGTGACTCCGTAACAGGAAGCATTTAGGAACTAGAAGAAAGTTGTTATGTTTCATCATTGCTACATCACACCTTGACTGGCTCATCTCCTCCACAAGACCCTTCTGTAAGGGGATGTCCAGTGACCTACAAATGGGCTTTGGGTCCCCACTCCTGACGCTCCCCCTCATTCACTATGATATGATATTTTTTTTGGTCTTTGATGCCTGGTCCCTGATCCCTTCAGCACCTCATGATCACTCAGGCTGGTGTGCTTCTTCCATGTGGGTTTTGTTGCTTCTGAGCTAGATGTCCGCTTGTTTACCTTCAAACTTTTAAGACCCCAGACGCTATTATATCTTTGGTTAGCAGCCAGGCACCATCAGTTTTCTTCACCATATTTACTTATTCACCCGCATCACAGAATGCCAATTTAATAGAAGAAAGTGTTCTTGCATTGAGGGAGTACTTGAGTAGAGGCCCAATGTCCATCTGCTGCCTTAATAATAAATCTACAAATATATGCACATAGATCTATTTCCCCATCCTCATATATAAATATATTTACATATGGACATGCCTGTATTTAGACCTCTATAAATGCCCTTTGCCTCCTAGCTCTTTCCTCTATTTCGGTTGGCTTTCCTCTTGTCCCACCATCATGCTCAGTTTTCATTTGGGTTTCAGTAATTCCTCTTGGCTACATTAACTTTGATCGCGCCCTACCAGGCCTCCTACACCCTGCTCACCACCGATTTGGATCACTTGTTGTTACCTTGTCCCTGGGTTTGTTAACACCACTTCCTTTCCCCCCACCTCCCCCTCTCCCATGTCCCCCCATAACTGTTGGTCCTGTTGTTTTCTCCTCTAGAATTTTCATCCAGCCCATCTTATTTAGACAGACCTGCGGACATAATAACATGCACAAAAACAAGATAGAGCAAAACCAAGGAACATTATACAACAAAATAACAACAAACCAATGACAGAAAAACAAACAAAACACAACAAGAAAGAAAAGCTTGTAGTTAGTTCAAGGATTGTTTGTTGGCTTTTAGGAGTGTTTTCCAGTCCAGTCTGTTGGGGCACCAAGCTGTGGCCCCAAAGTCCACCTTCAACATTCCCTGGGGACCTCACTGCTCCATTCTCTTGCTGTTCTGTTGCACCCTCTTAGTGTTTTGCCTACGTGTGGCGGGATCCGATTGGGCACAATGCCCACACATGTCTCCACTGTTGTCCCCTGTAGGGCTATGGGTCAGTGAGGGACATCATGTCTCAATGTGCCCGGCCATGTAGTCCTCTCTGTGGACTGGCTGCTCTAATGGGGAACATCATCCTCACAGCCTAGTGAACCAAGATGTGCTCCACTCTCTCCTCCTCCCGCTTCATCTGCTCCCGTGTGCTCTGATCAGACATGTCCCTCTCCTGGACCTACAGATTCAATGCTGTGCTTTGAAATAAATTCTTCTGGAGGGAGGGGAGTTGATGGTTGTTAAGAGACTAGAAAACAAATGAGAGTAAAAAAATAAAGTTATTTGTCTATATCTATCATCTATCTACCTACCTATCTATCTGTCTATCTATCTATGTATCATCTATCATCTATCTATCTTCATATCTATCTATCTATGTATCTATCTGTCTATCTATCTATCTATGTACCTATCTGTCTATCTATCTATCTATCATCTATCTACATATCCATCTATCATCTATCTATCAATCTATGTATCTATCTATCTATGCATCTATCTATGTACCTATCTGTCTATCTATCCATCAATCAATTTATGTATCTACCTATCTATCTACCTACCTATCTATCTATATATCATCTATCTATCTATCTATGTAGCTATCATCTATCTATGTATCTATCTATCTATGTATCTATCTATCTATCTATCTATCTATGTATCTATCTATCTATCTATGTATCTATCTATCTATCTATGTATGTATGTATCTATCTATCTATCTATCTATCTATCTATCTATCTATCTATCTATCATCTATCTATCTATCTATCCATCTATCTATCTATCTATCTACATATCTATCTATCTATCTATGTATCTATCTATCTATGTAGCTATCATCTATCTATGTATCTATCTATCTATCTATCTAACTAATCTATTCTCCCCTGTCCTTAGGCATACCTACAAATGAGAATGTCCTAATTGAAGATGCATCGTGAGAATAGTGCTAATCTGTGTTTTAAAGATGGGGAGGGTCTAGAAGATATAAAATAGAGCAACAAAAAAGCAGCAAAAAGAGGAGCTTGGTCCCACACCTTGGTCTGGCAGAGAGCAGGGCTCTTTTAAGCAATTCAAGACAGTTTGATGGTTCAATACCTTCTGACAGTGTAGGGTGTCAGAGTCGACTTGAGACTAAGTCTAGGTGAATTAGTTTGGTGTCTGACAAGGCTCAGGGTCCTGTATTCTTGTTACTTAAGTTGAGAGACTATAGACGTCTGGTGAAATAGATCAGAGGGAACAGGATTCAAACTTTTGGATAGTGGGGCTTTCCAACTGGGGATTGAGGATTGGGGGCTTAACCTACCACCTACCTATGTGGCCTAGGAGGGCTGGATAAAGCAATTCCCTACTCAGAAGACTGGTGGCTTATGTGAGAGGCTTGGGGTACTCACCAGGGGCTGGTGTTCCAGAACAGCTTAGTGTGTACCCCTTGAACAGGCTCTGGGCCCATAGGCTCCCAGTATCTGTCTGAAGCCTAAACCCCCTGCCTGTGCTGCAATTTCTACTTATTTGTTATGCTAACATTTTGGTAATGAACCAGGTGTGTGTTAGCTGGAAGTTTAAAGAGAGGTTTAAAATGTTAAAAATATAACAAACTTCCCACCCAGAAGAATTGATTTCAGAGGACAGCACTGAAGCTGCAGCTCAGGGAGAGGGACACACATGGCAGCAAATGAAGGGGGAGGAAGAGAAAGTCGAGCACATCCTGGCCCACCAAGCCTTGAGGATGATATCCCAGCACAGAGAGGACCATATGGCCGCCCCACTAGGAGACAGGGCATCCCTCACTGACCCATAACCTTACAGGGGACAACACTGGGGACACAGGTGTGAGAATTACGCCTGATCTGACTCCCTGCACCAAGGCAAAGTACTGAGGGCGTGCAACAGAAGAGCAAGTGGAACAGAGCAACGGAGTCCACAGGGAATACCAAAAATAGATTTTGGGGACAGGGTGTGGCACCCATCAGACTTGACCAGAAAACACTCCTTCAGTTATCTACAGGCTTTTCTTGGTTTTGTTTTGTTTTGCTGTTTTGTTTTGCTGTCTTGTTTTTATGTCTATTATCTCTGCAGGTCTGCCTAAATAAGGTAGGCTGGATGAACAATCCAACAGTTCTGGGGGACACCGGAGAAGGGAAAGTTTGAGGAAAGGAAGTGGTGTTAGCAAACCTAGGGACAAAGGAACAACAAGTGATCCAAATCCGTGATGAGGTGGGTGTGGGAGGCCTAGTAGGGCGTGATCAAGAGTGATATAAGAATTACTGAAACCCAAATGAACTGAGCATGATAGTGGGACAAGAGGAAAGTCAACGGAGATAAAGGAAAGAGCTAGGAGGCAAAGGGCATTTATAGAGGTCTAAATACAGGCATGTCCATATGTAAATATATTTATATATGAGGATGGGGAAATAGATCTATGTGCATATACTTATAGGTTTATTATTAAGGTAGCAGATGAACATTGGGCCTCTACTCAAGTACTCCCCCAATGCAAGAATACTTTCTTCTATTAAACTGGCATTCCATGATGCTCACCTTCCCGACATTATTGCTGAAGACAAAGCAGGTGAATAAGCAAATGTGGTGAAGAAAGCTGATGCAGCCCATCTATCAAAAGATATAGTGTCTGGGTTCTTAAAGGCTTGCAGGTAAAAAAGTGGCCAGCTAGGTCAGAAGCAACAAAACCCACGTGGATGTTAGCGAGCGTGACCCTCACCCAGACCACTCACTGAAACAGATGGAAACAGTAAAGCTTTATTTAGACAGAGTCGAATCTGGGCCCTCACCAGCAACTGAGGCAGGCTCAGTCTGTAAGGCGAGAGCCCCGAACAGCTTCAAAGGGAAGTTATTATACATCCTTGTGGGGCGTCTTGCCAAGCTAGGGGAGGGGGACGGCAAGTTCTTGTGTGAAACTGGCAAAGCATTCTCAGAAAAGTGAAACAAAACAGTTTTTAAGTCTAACAAAGCAAGTTCTACATTTAAGATCAGTTTGTCCCCAGTGGTCTGCCAAACGATACTGTAGGTAGGCTAGGCTGCTTCTTGGAGCGTAAACATCCTGGGCTGGGCTACACCTGTTTCAGGCTTCAATTTAAAAATGTTTCCATTTCTGACTGGGCAGTGAGCTGCCTGTTACTGTTACAGGGCACAGTGTCACAATGGAAGGACACCAGCCTGTGTGATCATGATGTGTCGAAGGGATCAGGTATCAGACATCAAAGAACAAAAAAAATCAAATCCTTGTGAATTAGAGGGAGTACAGATTGGGGACCCAAGGCCCACCTGTAGGCAACTGGACATAACCTTACAGAAGGGTTGCGGGGAGGAGACGAGCCAGTCAGGTTGCAGTGTAGCAATGATGAAACATACAGCTTTCCTCTAGTTCCTAAAATCCACCCCCACCACCACCCCACTGTCAGGGGAAGCCAGCCCCTAACACATCATTACGGGTCTGGTAGGCGCAATTGTACAGCGATAATAAGTAAAGATCATAGTAAAGTTATAGAGAGCTTGAGAGATAGAAGTGAAGTATTGACATAAATGGGAGTCAGACACAACTCATGGTGGCATGCTCACCTCTGCCCCACTAGATGGTCCAAGTGGAGGGAGAGAGAGAGAGATCTTTAATCTTAGCCCAGGCTTTTTATCTTCTTCAGGGATATGCAAGCCCCCTAATTACAGGTGAGGACATACGTCACAGGAAGGGGTTGTCTTATAGGTAATACGGTAATCAAAAGGGGTGGTCTAGGGACATACACGCAACAGGAAGGGGAGGGATTGTGACAAGATGGGATTGTGACAAGATGGGCGGACCCTAGCTTCAAGATGAAGGCCTAACCTTGATCATCCTTGGGCGGGTTTGACCTTGCTGGGGTCTCCTACAAGGAAACAGACAACTACTCTCCTTATCAGAAGGGAGTGGGCCCTACTTGTTGTGGGATAAACAGTGGTGACTGCTAGCTCTAGATGGTTGATAGCTCTCAGGGAGAATAACCCCTGACCTACTTCTGATGACCTCCAAGTATAGTCATTCCCAAGCGGCTGTCTGGCATATATTTGGGGGAGACAGCTTGGGAGAAATCCTTCTGTATCCCACACCCCACCTCACTATCATGATCCCAATTCTACCTTAAAAATCTGGCTAGACCAGAGCATCCTCTTTATACAATTGATGTATGTATATGTATGGATTGTGATAAGAATTGTATGAGCCCCTAATAAAACGTTAAAAAAAAATTTCTATGTATAACTTCCTCCCTGGGGGAAGGACAACAGAAAAGTGGGTGAAGGGAGACGTCAGACAGTGTAAGATATGACAAAACAATAATAATTTATAAGTTATCAAGTTTTCATGAGGGAGGAGAGAGCGGGAAAAAAATGAGCTGAAACCAACGGCTGAAATGGAAAGTAAATATTTTGAGAATTTTGTGAGAGCAACAAATGTACCAATGTGCTTGATATGCAATGGATGAATATATGGATTTTGATATGAGTTGTATGGGCCCCCCAATAAAATAATGTTTCAAAAACAAGCAAAATAAAGTCTCCCTCACAGTTTCCGATAATCCCTTACACTTGAATAGTTTGGAATTTCATCTTAAGCCATCCCTGACAGTCCTATAAGGAACCAGGGGATTTTTATATTTCCTCGTAGTTAGGGATGGGTTTTGAAAGGAATATATATATATATATATATATATATATATATATATATAATCCTTTTAAAGAGTATACTAAGAAACACTGACTTATTGAATGTGTGCTTTGTGTTAAACACTGTGTTATCCATCTGGAGTATAATAATCCATAAGATGAATGCTCTTCCTACTGGGATGCAAGTAATAAATTCGTGCTTGAATGAATGGATGAAAACCAAAGGCCAAAGCCACAGCTCAAACGAATCAACATTTTCCTCTGACATAATACTCCTCCCATTTGAAAGAGATAATAGTAGTACTGAACTCCTAGACTTGTAGTGAGAATATAAAATTTGTCACAGCGACTGGCACATAGATACATTTTTAAAAAGTCACTTATGGAGCTTTTGATATTAGAAATGAAGTGCTTAGAATTATAAAATTGTTGTAATTTGATGAACTGTAAGCAAGGTTTATTTGAGGCACAGATGTCTTTAGATTTTCAATGTATCTTTATGTATTGTTTATTATCCATGAACACTATCTTCACATATTGCTTAGACTAGTTAGCTGAATCCTTCAGTTATATGGTGTATGTTTTTGCACATTAATACATGTGGTGTTTTTCTATCAAACAGGCCATAGGCTTGGCTCTTGAAGTGAAATTACCTTTAGAAACTTAAATCTATAATATATATGTACATAAACTGTGGGAAACAGAAATATTTCTCCCAAATTGTCTCCCCCAAATATATGTTAGACTTAGGACAGTGTTTGCAGCTATGACAAATTATTGTCAAGTTACTTCCCTTTAGGCAGTCAGCTGCCAGACTACTGTCTAGTCCCGCCCGGGGTAGACCTGCTCCCTGCTGCTAAGGACAATGGGCTACTTGTCCCTAAAGGATTGCAGCCATCCATTTGGTTTCTGTAGGTGGAGTTCACACCCACCTGATAATGGTCTCTATAGTGCCACCAGGGAACAGGCAAACCGGCTCAGTGATTTCAAAAGTTAGGCTGCCATCCAGAATCTAGGATCCGCCCATCTTGCCACATGTGTACCCCTAATACCTCTTCTTCCTATTGTGTGTACACCCCTAGATCACCCCCTCCCATTACTGTATTAGCGATAGCACAACCCTTTCCTGTGACATATGTTTTCACCTGTAATTAGTGGGCTTGCAAGTCCCCAGAGAATATAAAAGTCTTGGTTAGCATTAAATATCTCTCTCCATGTGGACCACCAAGTGAGGCTGAGGTGAGCATTGCTCCCTTGAATTGTGTCTGACTCCATTATTTCTCTTTCACTTCTATGTCTCATGCTCTCTATGACTTTGCTATAATCCTTACTTATTATCGCTGTACAATTGTGCCTACAGGATCCGTGATAATGTGTTAGGGGCTGGATTACCCTGGCAGTAGACAAAAAGAGATATTTCTCTGAATCTGATTGATCCCAAAGAAACAAGTACAGACCCACAAAGAATGGATACCCATTTTTCTTAGGAAAGGCAAAAATGAGGTATGGTGTGTAGTGGTACCAATTGCATCATCTGCATGGTAAAAAAATATGTTAGCTTTTTATAAAATAAACTATTTTACACTGATCATAATAGTAGCAATAATAAGCACCATTCATTAAGCAAAATTTAAAAAATTAAAGCCTTCAAATTAGCTGTACCTCAGGGAAGCTGGATCCTTTTGCCAATTTGGGCTGGAGCTCCCAGGCTTGTGTAAAGAGTTGGTTTATTCACTATTTATGCCTGCTCTTTCTGATGGAGGTGGTGACCAAGTGGGGGAAGAGGAATGGGTTCTATACGTGACCCCCCACCCCCCAGGTAGACTATTGGAGAGGAATGAAGCCTACTCAGCAGGTAGTTTGATGTTACAGTTTCTATTTGCATTGTTATGCTAATGATTTGTGAATGGACTAGGTGTGTTTTGGGTGCTACCCAGGGAATTTTAAAAAATGCCTTTCCATCTAACTGAAAAACAACAAAAGCCCACATAGAAAATGCACACCAGCCTGTGAGCTGACAAGGCATCCAAGGGATCAGGTGTCAGGCACCAACGACCAAAAATTTTTTTAAAAATCAGCATTGTGAATGAGGGGGTGTGCAGAGTGGGGACCCAGGGCCCATCTGGGGGAAATTGGACATCCCCTTGCAGAAGGGCTGTGGGGAGGGGACGAGCCAATTAGAGTGGAGTGTAGCAACGATGAAACATACAATTTTCCTCTAGTTCTTAAATCCTTCTTCCTCCCCCCCCACTATCATGATCCCAATTCTACCTTATGTATCTGGCTGGACCAGAGGATGTACACTGGCACAGATAGGAACTGGAAATACAGGGAATCCAGGACAGATGAACCCCTCAGGATCAGTGGTGAGAGTAGCAATATTGGGAGGGTGGAGGGAGGGTGAGGGAGAAAGGGGAAACAGATGACAAGGTCTACATGTAACCTCCTCCCTGGAGGACGGACAGCGGAGAACGGGGTGAGGGAGACGTCGGATGGTGTAAGATGTGATAAAATAATTATTTACAAATTATCAAGGGTTCAGTGTGAGGGGGAGCTGGGAGGGAGGTGAAAAATGAGCTGATACCAAGGGCTTAAGTAGAAAGTAGGTGTTTTGAGAATGATGATGGCAACATACGTACGAATGTGCTAGACACAAATGAAGTATGTAAGGATTGTAATAAGTTGTATGAGCCCCCAATAAAATTATTTTAAAAAATGTCTTTGAATATCCATGTTTTACTAAGCTTTGGGTTTTGTTTTTTTGGGGTATGTCTTAAAATCCAGGGCTATGCCAAACTATACTTCAGGAAAAAGGGGATTACTTTTTCATCGTGGGGCTGGCACTCACTGGGATTAGGTTTACCATTTATGTCCATCCCAGGCTCCCCTGTAGATTTATCCCCATGCAGCTCAGTAGGCTATGGACAACATAGACAGATATTTGGTGAGACAGCTATTAAAAAAAATCCTGTTCATACCAAAAGAAGCAGACTTTGAAGGCTCATAGGAGAGGAGACATGCAAGGGGCAGTGAGGAGAAAAGTACTTCCTCGTCAACATATGATCAATAAAAAAGGCTCTTAAAACAACACTGAATAATCCAAAAGTGACATCTGTTTAAAAGAAATGACATGAAAAAAAAAAGAAATGGCATGTTTTAGCACAGTTCCCATCCACGAGACTTGTTAATTTACAGATCTTTTTCCTTGGTGTGGTAGTTACATCATCTGGTGTTCACTTGTGAGGGCGTGGTGTCATTCAGGTGGCATCTTGATGAACTCATTTGGAGATATACACACTGGAGGCCAGATACACAGACTCCCTGCGAGAGCCAAATAGAGATGCACACAAGTGCTGAGATGCTTCTACCACCATTGGATCCACAAGACTTTCTATCCACTGGCCTAGCATTTTACTTCCTCCATTCGACATCATTGCATGTGCTGTGTGAATCTGAAGAAGAATTTATAGACTAGTATCGACTAGATATCAGATGTATGAACTTGACCTGGATGGGGTTGGGATGTTTTCTCACTATTCAATTGCTCTTTTATATAAAGCTCTTTCTTATACACATATGAGTGTCTATGAATTTGTTTCTCTAGTCCACCCAGGCTAACATACTAATGCCACTCAAATATTGTCTCATCCACTGTGAAACCCGTTCTCCATCCCCAAGCAACAAGTCACCAATCCTCTGACCAACTGACTGGAAGAAAATCTATATTGGTACCGCTTCCAAAGAAAGATGGCAACAGGATGTGCAAGTTATAGGACAATGTCAGTATCACATGTGAGTAAAATTTTACTGAAGCTCATTCAACAATGGCTGCAGCACGACACTGGCATTGAGCTACCAGCAGTTCAAGGGGATGTGGAACAAGGGGCATAATTGCTCATGCCAGATGGATTCTGGATGAAAGCTGAGAAGACCACATAGATGTTTACTTGTGTTTCATTGACTATGCAAATGCATTCAACTGTAGATCATAACAACCTGGATGGCATTGAGAAGAAGGTGATTCCTGAACACCTCATGGTGCTCATGCCAAAGCTGTACATGGACTAAGAGGCAGTTGTGTAAACAGAGAAGGGAATTACTGCATGGCTTAAAACCAAGAAAGATTCGTTTGAAGAAAGAATAACAAATTAACCTTAAATAAAGAAAAGCCAAACCAACTGCCATCAAGGTGATTCTAATTCTTAGGGACTATAGAAGACAGAGTATAGTTTCCATTGGGTCTCTGTACCTGTAAATCTTAACAGGAGCAGGTGTTTGTTCTACTGATTGGCTGGTAGGTTTGAACTGCTGTCATGGTATCACTATTGTGCCGCTAAAACTCAAAAGCATAGAGCACAGAAATTAGAAGATAGCAAGCCATCGCATGATTGGAAGTCAGAAGTTGGTACATTATAATAGCAAATGAAATTGGTAAACCCTTTTAGAGATGAATCACATAAAGTAATGCGACAAGTAGAGTCCTTGCTCTCACAATCTAGATTTTTTACAATCTAGCTTATTTCTTTAGGACATAAAAAAATAATGCATTCGTCTATTTGTATTATGATTTGGTGCTTTTGGATATAAACCATTTTCTATTCCCAGCACCCTACCTGCTGGCCTGGCACACAGGAGCAATTTTCCGTTTGCACTTCCAACTACATTATTACCTTCCTATGGGAACAAAGGGACTCAGATGATACATACACCCGCAATAATTTACTTTGCCAAGAAAGGATTTCCTGTAGCATTGTGTGGTTACAATGAATCACATTACATTGTGCTAATTTCTTTCTGGGCAGCACAGGAAGGAGCTGTTTGTCTGCACCATGCCCGTATGCTGGGAGGTACTTTGATGAGGCACCTTTTCCTTGTCCTTATTTTGAGTGTGGTAAAGTGGTTATGCATTGGGTTGCGAGCCCCATGGTCAGAAGTTCGAAACCGCCAGCAGCTCTTTGGGAGAACAACTGGGTTTTCTACTCCTATAAACAGTCGTCTTTGGAACCCTCCGGGGACCCTGTTAGGCAGCATTAGCTCGACGGCCATGAGTTTGGTCTTTGTTTAGTCCAACACGGGGAGTTCGTGTTCTAGCAATGTTCCTCTCGTATTAATAATATTTTCAGGGGTTCATCCCTCTGAGTTGGACAATTTCTTCGCGATCTTACGTGAGCCTGGAAGCTGACCTGACACCCAGTCAACACAGGTGAACTTGCCGGCATTGGAAACACAAGTGGAGTCGTTTGCAGCATCGCACCAACCTGGGAAAGTGTTTGCCTCCCATCTTCCTTTGGGGTTAGGAATTTCTCTGCTTGGGTGCAAAAGGCCCACTTTATTCCTGGCTCTTATTTATTGCTTTTGGGATGCTCCTGGGATTTGGGGTGACACTTGTTTAGTCTTGTTTATACATCTGTGACTGACGATAATCATTCCTAAGACTGGAGTATGTATCTCTCGCGCCTTCGAAGAAAGCCTTTTCTTTTTCTTGAGCTCGGAGAGCAGCCAAACCGTGGGAAGCAACCTGGAAGTAGAACCGGGACGGGAACCAGCGAACCCCACGGACACAAGTTGAAGCGCTCCGCGTTCGCCGACGGAGGGGTTTCCGCGGTGCACCGCCGAGCGGCGAAACCGGAACCGGAAGTGCGCGTCTCCGCGCCGTCGCCGGCCTCCGGCTTTCCTCCCGGCTGCGTCTGAGGTGGGCTGCCGGCTCCGTGTCTGCTTTCCCGCGGCCGCCCAGGGTGCTGCTGTCCACGCCGGCGGGCCACCGTGCGGCCACTCTTCACGGCGCAGCGGCGGGGGGCCGGGTATGGAGACCGGCGCGGGGCGGGGCGGGGCCTGAGGGGTGGGGGTGGTGTGTGTCCGTCCGCGCGGCTGTGGAGGCCTCCAGAGGGGCCGGGTGACGTCAGAGCACCTCAAGTGGGGGCCTGGAGTTTGCTCCCCCCGCGGCGGCGCGAACTCGTCCTCGCTTTACGTCCACGAGGCTTGGGGCCGAGGAGGCCGTTTGTGGGGCGTGCTTGGGGCGAACCCCACTTGCGAAGCCCACGGCCGCACGCCGCTCAGACCGTTCTCCCCGACGGCCGCGCTGCACGAGTTTTCCAAACGGCCGCCCTGAGGAGCGCGGCGCGTGAGGCGCGTGAGGCGCGTGAGGCGCATGAGGCGCGTGAGGCGCATGAGGCGCGTGAGGAAGCGGCCGCGACCTGGGACGAGGAGGTCGGTCCAAAGGGCACCGATAAGCACCTGGGCTGCTTGATTTGCATCCGACTACCTGAGGCTCTTCTGGACTTTGACTCCGGAGGCCTAGGCTGAGTCCTAAGATCCTGCCTTGTAAACGAGCCCCTAGGATTTTTCGTTGTTTGTTTTTTTCCTGGAAAGACTAAGGCGACCATTCAGGACGTCGCCTAAGAGTGGAAGGGCTTTCCGACATTCCTACGAAAGGAATTGTGGAACTTACAGGGGAGACGTTGTAACGATCAGGGGAGAGAGAACCCGTTTACCTGGGGACCCAGAAGTGCGAGCTGAGGCGTCATCTTCTTTTATTTTTTAAAAATGAAGTTAAGACAGGTTTTATTAAGGCAAGGAAAACCCCCCGGGAGAATTCCGCACCTAAAGAGCTAGGTTCAAGGCGTCTTCTTTAAGGGGAAGCAGGATGGAAAGAAATGGGAACAGAGGCACCACATTGGCCCTAAGGAAGCGCACTGTGTTTCAGATTTGTTTTTATTTTTCATTGATTTATTACCACAGGGGAAATATGGTTCACGAAACCTTCCCAGATGTTTCCAAAAGCTCGGGGAGTGGAATTCCATGAGGTGAAAAGGAGGGAGAGCAAGTCTTAAAGCGGAAGGAAGGTGCACTGTAAAATAAACAAGACCATAATCAGGGACACCCCTTTATATTGTGAGTGAGAAAAAGTTTTATTGCCGCAAAATTGAAGGGATTTTACTTCCTGTAACGAAAAACGAAGACTGGTGTGTGCACTCCATATAGAGGAGAATATTCTGAGCCAAATATAAACACCGTCTGGTTGTTGCCCTGAGCTTGAAGCTGAAAACCTATCCCTCCATCATTTTTCAATTCTGTGTGTGTTTTTTTTTTTGATGTTTGTATTACAGGTCTCAGGGTTGTGCATTGACAGAGTCCAGTTCAGTCGGCTGGGGATCCAGGACCACCATCTTTTACATCCATAAACTTTGTAAGGATTTGCACCTCTCACGGGAGTGTGGAGCAAACATAGCTCCTCTTCCTCTGCTGAAGTGCTCTGCGTCCACTCCCGTTCCTCTTCCTGAAAAGGTCTCGTGACCTTGCAGACAAGATTACCCACGACCTCCAGGTTTTGTAACAACGAAATGGTGAGTTCTGCGGGCAGCAGGATGTTGGTATTGTACGTGGGCGAGAACTGACGGGCACTTTTAAGAGACCAAACGGCGCTGTGGGCATGTGATTGCTCAATGCTGGCAGAGCTTGAAAAATGAGCCCAGGACCAGAGCCCCAGGAGGAAGCCTATGATCCTGCCCTTTGTGATTTCTCTGATTTTCCATAGGTGGCTTTAAGATTGGGATGCCTGGGTGCACTCTTTTTAGGTGACTCAGAGGTGCCTCCTTGTGGTTTTTTTGATACCGACCCTGGAGTCTCCGAGACTTTAAATCTTTTTTTTTTTTAACTCCTCCCCCTACTGCCCTCTACTCAAGACTTTAAATCTTTGCAGGGGAAGAGACCATCGTCTTTCTCCCTCATGGGGCTGGTGTTTCAAGGTTGTCATGCTGTCTTTGTTTCTGCCGTTGGTCACGTGATGACGTGTTTTGTGAAGGGTGTGTGGTCTTATGTCTGCTGAGGCGAGCCGTGGTGATTAATTGGTGTACAGTTGCTTTTGACATCTGACGTGGTAGCTGATGTGACTCCCTTGTAGTGTGTCCTGCCTCAGCTGTGGGCTTTCTCACTGCCCTGCATTTGTCTGTCAATGAACCAGGCACAATGCCTGAGGAAAATGTGGGACTCCCATATTCACCAAACCAAAACCACAGCACCATCAAATCAATTCCTATTCCTGTTCATCGCAAACCTGCAGGGCAGCACAGAGCTGCTCTGGTGGCTCTCTGAGGCTGTGACTCTGGATGGAGGCAGAAAGCCTCCTCTTTCTCCCAGGGTTTCTCACGGTTGACCTTGTGGATTTCAGTCTGACTGGTAACCCTGCACCACCTGGACTCCTGATCGAATGCATGGAAATATGTAATTTTCTAGAAGATTACACTGTTTGCATCAGATGGATCCCTGTCACTTCCTCATACCTAGACTCAAAGACAGTGTGAGCCCGGTGGCCCTGGGGTTGCCAGTGTATGTGGGGGGTGGGGGCTTGCTCCTTCCATGGTCCTTCACTAGGAAGCACCACGGGCTGAAGGAAAATCTGCCTTGATGGGAAGCGAGGATCTACCTCCATTTTCAAACTGTGGTAGACGCTAAAGACAAGTAAGACAGCGGCTAATCAGTCAAACTTTCAGAGATTGTTTCCATGTCTCTGAGGCAAGGTGGGGTCTCAGTAAGAACGTGAATGTAGGGAGGAGCTGAGGCTGTGGGCTTGGCTCCCAGGTGACCTTGGTAGAAGACAGAGGCATGTGTCTGAGGCTATGAATTCTCAGGATCCTCAAGGACTGTTGGCCTCAAACTGTATTCGTATGCACATAGGATACCTGATACTTAAAAAAAATTTTAATCCTTATATTGGGGACCTCTTACAGATCTCACAAGAATCCATAATTCATTTGGGTCAAGCACCCTTATACATATGTTGCCATCGTCATTTCCAAAACATTTTCTTTCTACTTGAGCCCTTGGTATCACTTCTTCTGTTTCCCCTCATCTCCCCACCCTCCCGCCCTGATGAACCCTTGATCAGTTATGTATTATTGTTGCTGTTTTGTATCGTCCACCGTCTCCCTTCCCCCACATTTCTGGTCTTTGTCCCCTCGGGGTGTGGGGAGCATGCCTGTTACCTTGCTGATCCAGCCGTGTGTGATGTTTCAGGACTGGGAGCTCATTGAGGCCGTGGCTGTGGTCTTTACCCAGGAAGAGTGGGCGATGCTGGATCTTTCTCAGCGGAAACTCTACAAGGAAGTGATGGTGGAGACTCTGAGAAACCTGGACTTCGTTGGTAAGAATGGCATCGACTGTGTGTCTGTGTGTGAGTGAATATCTTTGGTTCAGGAAAATATGTTTGCAGACTTCGCTTCAGTGTTTGGTCTGAAGAACAGAGTGCTTCTTTTAATTAAACAGGCCTGGTCACTTGGTCTGGGCAGCTGAGTTATCCTGCTTTCACCGTAAACGTAAAACTATATTTAAAACTGAGCTTTCACTTGTTTTGTGATTAAAAATCTTTAGGATCTTGAAGTCTTCCAACTATTAGGAGACTGCTCCCTCCGCAAAAAAAATAGACAACCCCCCCCAAAAAAAAGCTATATATTTAAATTTTTTTTTGAAAACAAACTTATCATTAGGTTTCTGGAGCGAGTTATACCACGGACCTTTGCGTCACAGGATGAAAGAATTCACGCTGAAGCACACTTGCGATCCAACGGAGGTTTTATGAAGGACAGGACAAGCTTCGGGTGTTACAGCGTCCATGGGGGTACACGCTGTTCTGGACAGCGTGCCAAGGCCTGCTGATGCTGCCTGGCATTCACCACTGGCCACGAGACAGCCACGTGGGAAACAACACCCACACGTGTAGAACTTGGGGGGGGGAATCTTGGGAAACCAGACACCCAAGAACCCTAGAGACTAAGAAGCTAAGGGCCCTGACTGGGCCTGGAGCGGGTGCATGGGAGCCCCAGCAGGGGAAGGAGACCCTCACCTTCACCTGCCTCTGACCAGGAGCAGGGTCAGAGAGAGAGGCCTTCCCACAGCCAAGCTATTTCAAACCTCTGGTTGGGGAGGCGTCATTGAAGGTTTTGGTTGACCCCCATTGTCTGAGGTGGGCCCACCTGTGTGGTATAACTAAGGTGGGTGTGTCCAGGGTGTTGGGTTTACCTGGCTCTAGGGGGCTTTTGTCTGTGCATGCTCAGTGTGGGGTCTGCATAGGTGTTGAATGGTTTGCCTGATTTCGTCCCAGCCTCCTCTATGGGGCCTTTGGGAGGCAGGTAAGGGACATCCCCCCCCCCCACGTCCCTAAATCCTGCTGCCTAACACTTAACACCTTCAAGGTCCTCTCAGCTATGCGTAGTACATCTGTCATCTGCGATTGCATTCATGGGAACCTTTCTCAAACTCATCTGACTGGATGGCTGGATGCCCCTCCCTCGTTTTTCTCTTCACCTCTTCTGTGTTGTCCGAACGCCGTCCTTTCCTGTGTTCATTCAGGGAGAGAACAAGAAGCTGCAGGGACCGTGGTCAGGTGATTCAGGTGCATGGGCCCAGAGGAGAGGCATGCTGGTTTTTGCCCAAAACTGGCGCACTGAGATGGCAGCGTGAGCCCAGGCATTGCCGGTGTGGCAAAGCCAGTCAGGCCTTTTTTGTCACGTACTTTTTGGCCATCTTGTCAGAACTTCTTAACAGAAAGCTTACCGTATATACTCGAATACAAGCCGACCTGAGTATAAGCCGAGGAACCTAATGATTACCTGGGAAACCAGAAAAACTGATTGACTCGAGGATAAGATTAGGGTGGGAAATGCAGGGTGTGAATTAACACACAGACCAGAGGGGAGAGACGGAGCGCAGTCACAGACACATGCTTACCAGTTCAGCTGCCAGCGTCAGTGAGTCACTACCTGGTGCTCCTGGGAATTGGAGCCGTACATGTCATAGGACAGCTCTGATTGGTTAGATGTGAGTAAACAAACATTCAAAGCCCTGCAGTGTCAGCAGGGCTTTGAATGAACGGTGGAGGAACGGCAATTACCCGCGAGATGTTAAACCTCACTGGGGTACCGCTGACCCGTGTGAAAGCCGAACCCCGGTTTTTCAGCATGTTTTTTGTGCTGAAAAACTCGGCTTATACACGAGTATATAGACAATATAACCTGTTGGAAAGAACTCGAAACGCGCTAATCTCAATCAACATTTCATTTTTTGAAATGAGGAAACCACTCGTACCCTTGCGTTTTCCCAAGAGCACTGCCCGGGTAAGGTGTTGTCAGCATCAGCAAACCGCTTTATGGGGCTTTTAGCTGGAGCAGAGACAAGCTTTCACAGCCCCATGCTGTTCTCTCTAACAGTCATCAGAAAGAACAAGGTTCGAAGGCAACTCCTGTTACTGAACATGCTCTGTGTCCAGAGAGAACCTTCCCAGGCAGGGCCGCTGGATGGACTCACTCTCAGCTAGATGCTGGATGCTCACCTGGGGGGGAAATGCAGGGTAGCTTTTTCCTGTGTTTATATGTGGGGCTGGGAGGGGCGCTTGAATATCGTGTCTTCTAGGCTCCTTTTAGATGACTTAGAATTGTTCCTTGGTCGTTTGAAATTCTTATTTTACTGTACGTTTATGATGGTACATTTGTCTTCTGTTCATATTCAAAACCAATGCCAACCTCCCTCCCATCAAGTCAATGCTGACCTTTAGGGACCCCCTGTGTGTTTTTAAAAATTTTTATTTTAATGCTCATCTTACTGGGGGCTCATACAACTCATTACAATCTATCCATCCATCATCCTTCCATCATCCATCCATCCATCATCCATCATCCATCCACCATCCATCCACCTTCCATCCATCCATCATCCATCCATCATCCACCATCATCCATCCATCATCCATCCATCATCCATCCATCATCCATCCATCATCCATCCATCATCCATCATCCATCCATCCATCATCCATCCATCCATCATCCATCCATCATCCATCATCCATCCATCATCCATCATACATCATCCATCATCCATCCATGGTGTCAAGCACATTCGTACATTTGTTGCCATCATCATTCTCAGAACATTTTCCTTCTACTTGAGCCCTTGGTATCAGCCCCTCATTGTTTTTCCCTTCTCTCCCCTGCCCTCCCTACCTCCCGAACTCTTGATAATTTATAAGTTAATATTATTTCATGTCTTGCACTGACCGATGTCTCCCGTTACCCACTTTTCTGTTGTCCATCTCCCTGGGAGGGGGCTATCGGTAGATCATTGTGATCGGTTGCCCCTTTCTCCCCCCACCTTTCCCTTACCCTCCTGGAATGCCTACTCCAGGGTTTATCTGTCCTGGATCCTTGTGTTTCCAGTTCTTATCTGGACCATGTACATGCTCTAGTCGCCCAGATTTGTAAGGTGGAATCAGGGTCCTAATAGTAGGGGGGGGGGGAGCATTAAAGAACTAGAGGAAAGTAGTATGTTTTATCGATGCCCCCTGTGGGCTTACCAGACTGTAACGGTTGATAAGATGAGAGCCCAGTCTTTCTCCCACCGAGCTGCCTGTGTTCATCGTGCCGACTGTGGGCCTCACAGCCAAGCGTGTAACTGATCTACCACCAGGGCCCCTCGGTCTGTAGTCAGAGGGCCTGAGGTGGAAGACGGTGGCTTAGTCTCAGGGAAGTGTTCACAGGTCTCCCTTCCGTGGTGTGCAGCTTGTCACTTCTATCCAATGTATTTCTTGGGAAGCCAGGAGCGACCTCGGGACAGTGCGTATTGGCTTCGCACAGGACCACGATGCGGAGACAAACTAGAAAGCTAATGTTGTTGGAAAGACTTGCGTCGGTGGAGAGAATTGCATTTAAATCAGCCATCTTGAAGGAATATTTGCAGCGCAGCTCGACATATTTCACGTTCTCTCTCCTGGTTGTGGGGGGGCCCCCACGACTAATCGCGGGTTCGATAGGTGCAGTTGTACGGTTGAGAGAGATAAAGAGTAAACTAAAGTCATCGAGAGCAGGAGAGACAGACGAGAGCTTGAAGTAAAGAATCGGACACGTTTCATGGCAGCTCGATAGGTTGTACAGCAACGAGCAGGGGCCAATCTAGGGACATGCATGCAATAGGAAGGGGAGCGAATTGGGGGCACAAGATGGGCGGATCCTAGATTCAGGATGGCAGCCTAACTTTGGATGTCACTGAGCCGGTTTGACCTGTTTTCTGGGTCTCCATAGAAACATCAGTTGGGTGTAAACCCCACCTACAGGGACCAGACTGGTGGCCTTAAGCCTTTAGGGGGAAGAAGCCCATTGTCCTTAACAGCAGGGAGTGGGCCCTACCTGTGTTGGGATGGACAGTCTGAAGGCTGAACGCATCTGACCGCCCACCATGTGCTGGCAAACAGCCTCTGATGTTTGGCGTATCTTTGGGGGAGACAAAGCTGGGGAAAGGTCTCTTTACAATCCCACCTTTCCTCCTCTTGTTTTATAGATAACATTTAAAAGATCCACGGGGGCAAAGTGGTTATTTTATATACATTGAAAGCTGTCAAGGGAAATTTAAGGCCCAAAGTAATATAGGCCCAAATTCAGGCTTCTAGCAAATAATTTGAAATCAGACACCGGGGATAACGGTCCCCTGTGCCCACCTGCTGTTGGAGGAAGGCATGAGAGGGGCTGGATGCCGCGATGGGAAGAGATCGAGCCAATAGAATGTCCACTTCTCTCGAGTTTAAGCTGTCGGCCCCACAGCATCGTCTATGTGCCTATAAGAGGCAACCTCAGATCAGCCCCAAATAGGAGGATAAAGTGGGGAACAGTACCTTAAGGATGGGCTTAAGAGTTACCTACAAGTCCTAAGGGTGCAGGTCCCCCTCCTAGCCGGCCAGGCCTCTCAGGGCTCGCCCTTAAACACGCTCTTCCCGTCTCTGCTCCCCACAGCGTTTGCTTGACGCACGGAGTTCAAAAGGGCTGTAGAGGCCGCGTGATTGTCCTTTACGCGCCTCCGCTTTCTACAGAATCAACATGTGACTGGGAGCATGAAGACGACGATGAAAGGCCACACGGTCAGACTGGAACTTAAGCTCTGAAGTGCTTTGGGCCCAAGCACATGGTATCCAGCCTCCTTCTGTGTCATCCACCATTTGTTTAATCACTCTGCTTGTGGAATGCCTTAAATCCACCCTTGAAAGTGTAGAAAATAGCCTCTTAGCTGAATCACACCTAATGGAATATTTCCCTTAAAACCCTTGTAAATGTCTCCTCATCAGATCCCAATCGTGCAGTGTCTTATTACGTGGGTAAGGGGTTGTACAGTAATCAGCTAAGTTCCAGTCACATTGTAGCGCTAATTGACAAGTCCAAGATCTTGATCTTTCAACAATGGGATAGGTTGTTGTATAAAATATTCAGTGTTCCTTAGACAGCACCAGCCGTGGAAGAAATATCTCAGCAGTCAGCGATCGCCATTCTCAGGCATCTGTGAGGTCTTCTTGACGTTTTTATTTGTTTGTTTGTGTTTTCTTCCTCTTGATTTTTGGATAAACTCAGCAGCAGGACAGGGTCCGCTTCCCTCCTTTCTTCTGGGCCTTGCTGGCTGAAGAGAAATCCACTGGTCTCCTTTGTGAAAATATAAACAAATAGCCCCTCCCTTCGGCGCGTCAGCAACCTGGAAAAAGAACGGCTAAGATTGTGTGGTTTCTTCATCTTCGTCTTTCTCCCAACGTGATTGCATCCTTCCAAGGGGGTCCCTCAGCTGCATTCTGCAAAAACATAAATCTGTAGCCCTTTCTCCAAGTGATCAATCGGCCTGGGTTTCCGTCTTCCTGGGACTTCTTAGGATCAGCTTTATGTGTAGAAGTGAAAATGTGTCCTGATTTTGTTACAAACTTTTAATAAGGAGAAAAAATTGTTGGTTAAAATGACTAAACGAACTTTGTCACATGCAAGATTCCTCTTCTGCCCCTTCTGTTAACAATGCAGATGTGAGAGCACTGCATTTCAATAAGGTTACAGGCTCAATTAAGCCAGATTGATCTTTAAGCTCTTTACATGGTAGGATTTCACCTTCCTGCAATGCTCTGATCTGCTTAATTTCTCTCATTCCTCCCAAGCTGGATTCAGAGGAAGTTAATGGAGGGTCTTAGGCCCCGGTGATTGCCCTAAGGAAATGACCCCATATCCAGGGTTTCAAAACCTTTTCCCTCCAATTTCTAATTCCATGTGGGGGCACTGTCGTTTCCCCCCAACAGCATTCCTAAAGACCCCTTGATTCAAGATAGCGTGGTCAGACTTCTTAAGAACTCTTTCCTGATAGGTATAAATTTTTCCTCTGGGAATGCAAGGAAGCAGAAATTGCCTTGAGCGATCTTCCTTCATCCTGATTCATAATTCCAGCAGCAATGTGAACACCTTGAGGATTTAGATTAGACTTTCCTAGTAAATGCCCCATAGTTCTTTTAGGTAACTGACCCCGATTTCCGCTCTTAATAATTTCAAATTTTATTGCAGTTTCTGGCTTTCCTTCACACCTCTGAATACCTCCAGTATCAATTTGAATTCCTTGAGTACTTAGGTTAAGTCTTCCTGATAGAAAATCTATTATTCTTTCAGTAAGAGGTTCCTGCTTTTTAGAATCAGCAAACTGCTGTGAGGGCTTCTGAGCCTTGGTCGGTCAAACTTATGCAGCGAGAACAGAGGCTGGGCTTTTGCCAGTTGGGTTAGGTCTGGTCTCCTGCTGCGAGGCTGGCTGATACCTGCAGTCTCTCTCTACGATCTTCCTTGCTCCTGCAGGCGGACACCTTGCTTTCCATGCTTTGCTGGGCGGGGTCTGTACCAAGCTCCTTCCTCTATTTTCCTTCTGGGAAGGGGTTGCTAATGGCAGCCCTTTATGGCTGCATCTTGAGTGACATTGACTCGGCCAATCACTTCCTTTCCTGCAGCAGGGGCAAAGTCCGCAACTCTGGGCTTGGCCCATGCTCTGGTGCAGGCCACAGCTCGCTCTTTGCAGCCAGACTGATTGGCCTGCGCTCCTTACATTCTCTTTGAAGATGACCTGTCTTTCTGCAACTAAAGCACCTTCTTCTAGGTCTGGTGTAATTTGCCAAGGCAGCTGCCATGAGGTTTGCCTTGTCTTCATCTGTCTCCACACTCCTGCAGATTCTGGGATAATCTAACAGGCTGCCCTGTTCCCTGTAGGGATGCAAGGCATTTTTACAGTGCTTGTTAGAGAATTCATAAGATAGCGTATGCACTAGGTCTCTTACCGCCTGGACGTTTTTTACACATTTAGAAATCGAGTCTTCCAGTCGGGATGCAAAGTCAGCTTAGGATTCATCATTCTGCTGTCTTACAGCTGTGTAACTTGGCTTTCTCTCTTCTCATGGAATGAATTAACGTTTTCCAGGCCCTTAAGCAGACCTCATGGTGTCAGAACCCAGGTCCAGACTCTAACCGGAACTTACTAGGGGAACAGGAGGACATCTCCCACTCCGAACCCGACTAGTGACCTCTGGCACGTCCGCCTCGGTTGTATTCTGGTCTTAATTAACGGCGTCACTGAGAAACCTGTCTGGACAGGACAGAAGTTTAGAAAAACTTTTACTTTAAGGTTGGTTCATGAGTTCGCGGCAGGGCCCGTGCTTTCAATTTCAGACCCCGGATGAGCCCCCAGATGTTGGATTGGGGAAGGGAACACAAGCTCACCTTGGGCGCACGGAAGAGTTATGACCAGTTGAGATGCAAAAACGGCAAAGGGAGTTTATTTGCTAGCTCGAGCTAGGGCTTCCCTCCCTCCACTGCCCAGCGGGGACCCAGCGTCCAAAAGGGAATCAGCCCTGAGTTCTTTGTTCCCTGGGCTTTTATGGGGCCAGGGACCAGGGGCAGTCCAGTGTTGCTGCTCTTTAAACTTATTGGAGAAAACTTCTGGTGTTAGCGTTGTCCAGTGGTGGTTGGTGAACAGTTTAGCGCATGTTTTCTTGACTGGTCAATTGGGGGTGGTGGTCGCTGCCCCCTACTGGTCAGTCTGGACAGGTGATGCCTTCTCTGCTAGAATTGCCTCAGTGCCCAGAAATCTGAAATTAGAGCTTAAGCCTGCCCCAGACTTTGTTTTTATACAACCCGTCATGGTGCTGGTGCTGGCAGTTGCAAACCAGGGCCCCACAATGACTGTTCTGTTGTCTGTTCAGTAAACTGTAGCTGGGCCTCAACTGCGATATAATTCTCATCCCCTAGCAGTCGATGAATTCCTGTGTCCCATCCTCAACATTCCTGCCGAGCTTGTGAATGGGCTGTAAACTCCTACCACACATTGTATTGTAAAAACACTGAAGAATAAAAACACGCTTGTGCCAGGGCTTGGATCCAGGCTCAGACTGCCCTAAAGCCCTCATGCTAATTACATAATGTGAGTCTGGGCCATGATCATTGACTGCCCGCTTGAGGTCTTTCAGCAACTCAAAGGAAAGGGCACTGTGAATTCCTTGTGGGTGTTTCCCGTAAGGCTGTCTGTTAGTAGCTTTAAGAAGATAAGACATTCTAAATTCTACATCTCCCTCTGTAATCCCCCTTTCTACCCTTGAAAGTAAAGGCGCGTTCCTATAATTCCACCTCTTTGCTTCTGATCTCTGAGCTGGTCTTCTCCACCTGTATGTCTTTTTTTTAACAATTTATTGGGGCTCATACAATTCTTATCACAGTTCATACATATACATACATCAATTGTATAAAGCACATCTGTACAGTCTTTGCCCTAATCATTTTTTTCTCCTCTTTTCTTTTTTTACATTTTATTAGGGACTCATACAACTCTTATCACCATCCATACATATACATACATCAATTGTATAAAGCACATCCATACATTCCCTGCCCCAATCATTCTCAAGGCATTTGCTCTCCACTTAAGCCGTTTGCATCATGGTCTCTTTTTTTTCCCCTCTCTCTCCCCTTTCCCCCCTCCCTCATGTGCCCTTGGTAATTTATACATCGTTATTTTGTCGTATCTTGCCCTATTCGGGGTCTCCCTTCCCCCCTTCTCTGCTGTCCATCTCCCAGGGAAGAGGTCACATGTGGCTCCTTGTAATCAGTTCCCCCTTTCCAACCCACTCACCCTCCACTCTCCCAGCATCGTCCCTCACGCCCTTGGTCCTGAAGGTATCATCCACCCTGGATTCCCTGTACCTCCAACCCTCATATGTACCAGTGTACAGCCTCTGTCCTATCCAGCCCTGCAAGGTAGAATTCGGATCATGGTAGTTGGGGGGAGGAAGCATCCAGGATCTGGGGGAAAGCTGTGCCTCACACCCTAATTAACCCATCTCCTCTCCTAAGCCCCTCTATGAGGGGATCTCCATTGGCCGACACTTGGGCCTTGGGTCTCCACTCTGCACTTCCCCCTTCATTTAATATGATATATATATACATATATATACATACATATATACATATACACATATGTACACATACATACACACACATATCTTTTTTTTTTTTTTTGCATGATGCCTTATATCTGGTCCCTTGGGCACCTCGTGATCGCACTGGCCGGTGTGCTTCTTCCATGTGGGCTTATTTGCTTCTGAGCGAGATGGCCGCTTGTTCACCTTCAAGCCTTTAAGACCCCAGACACTATCTCTTTTGATAGCCGGGCACCATCAGCTCTCTTCACCACATTTGCTTATGCACCCATTTGTCTTCAGCGATCCTATCATGGAGGTGTGCAGTCAATGATATGATTTTTTGTTCTTTGATGCCTGGTAACTGATCCCTTCGGGACCACTCGATCACACAGGCTGGTGTGTTCTTCCATGTGGACTTTGTTGCTTCTGAGCTAGATGGCCGCTTGTTTATCTTCAAGCCTTTAAGACCCCAGTCACTATCTCTTTTGATAGCCGGGCACCATCAGCTTTCTTCACCACATTTACTTGTTCACCCACTTTGGCTCCAGCCGTTGTGTCGGGAGAGTGAGCATCATAGAGTTCCAATTTAATAAAAGAAGGTATTCATGCATTGAGGGAGTGTTTGAGTAGAGGCCCAAGGTCCTTCCGCCACCTTAATACTTGACCTATAAATATAGACACATAGATCTATTTCCCCATCCTCCTATATATATTTGCATGTACATGTCTTTGTCTAGACCTCCATGAATGCCCTTTGACTCCTAGCTCTTTCCTCCATCTCCCTTGACTTTCCTCCTGCCCTACTACCATGCTTCATCGCCACCTGGGCTAGAGTATACCTCTTCTCTAAGCAACCTTACCCTTGATCATTTCCCACCAGGCCTGCCACTCCCCCTTCTCTACCATTTGGGGTCCCATGTTTTTCCACCTGTATGTCTTGAAGCTCCACTTCCTGAACTTCATCTTCTGTGTTAGCTCTCCTAGTTTGCATTTCTTTGGAGCTCATCTCTCCACCTCCAGCACTGGCTTGCTTGCTTGTGTTACAATCTCTAGTCCTTCTTACACTCAATTCCAGCAGGGGAGCAGATGCTTTTACTATATCCCCTTCTGACTCAGACTTAGGTTTTTCAGCTCTGCCTAAAATCTTCTCATCTGCCTGAAACCCATTCTGATTGCTTCTCACCTGATTTAAGTTTGGGTATCCTAGATGCTTCTCACTGCTCTGCTGGTCTTGTTCCTTTGCTTTCCCACCTTTGAAAGCAAGGGAGCTTCCTGGGGTTCTTGAATAGCCTCGATTTGAGTCTTGGAATGCACTCTCTCTAGTACTTTATCACCTTTAAGCCTTTAGAGGCTGCAGTCCCCCGAGGGCATGTAGGCTTTGGCCATAAGGTTTCCTTCAGAATCAGAGGCCTTGCAGAACAAGTCAGTCCCTGCTTCTTCACTCTTTTCTAAGGTTTCATGACGGAAATCAGCTCATTCACAGTGCTTTTGCTTGCTTTTCTAGATTTGAATAGATACAAGACTTCTGACTGCACTGATAATCCTCATTCTCTTCCTCCTGCCAAGGTTTTAAAACTAGCTTCACTTGAACCCACAGAGACCACGTCTCCTTGGGGATACGCTCCCCATCTCTGTGTGCTTCCTTTAAGTTTACAATGACTTCCTCCCAAGTCTCTAGATGGAAAGTGCTTTCCTCTGGGAACCGTGGATTATACCTTTTTACTACTTTTAGAAAACATTGCATCTTTTTCTTCGTTACTCTTACACCCTGTCTTTTCAGTAAGTAGATGAGCATAGTACCATACATTTCAGGTTGACTTTTACCTTGCCCCATTGTCCTCTTTAAAATACTCATTCACTGTTTCCACTACTTTTCTGCCAAGCCCCACACCGGATCCTCACTTGACACAATTTTCCGATTTGCCCTGCCTTCCAGTGGGGCCGTACAATTGTTACACGGGGTATGACTCAAGTGATCTTTTCCTACTGCCTCGCAATGGGCTCCATTTGTGGGGGGAGGGGAGACCAGCCTCATGACTAATTGCAGGTTTGATAGGCGCAATTGTACCGCTGAGATAAATAAAGATTATAATAAAGTCAAAGAGCGTGAGAGATAGAAGAAAAATTGAAATAGAGTCAGACACATTTCCTGGTAGCATGCTCACCTCAGCCCCACGTGGTGGTCGACGTGGAGATGGGAGACCAGACGGCAGGAGAGAGGGGGAGGGGAAGGAAGACAAGGGAAAGGGAACGGGAGCCAGGAGGGGGGAGAGCACCAGGATGAGGGAGGCGAGGGAAAGAGCTATTTATTGCTAACCAAGGCTTATGTATCTTTGGGGGGTGTCCACACCCCCTAACTTCAGGTAAAGACATTCTTCACTGGAAGGGGTTGCACTATAACTTATGCAACAATGGGGGGTACACTCTAGGACTATACACTCAATAGGAAGGGGAGCGATTGGGGTACACATGTGACACGATAGGCGGATCCCAGATTCAGGATGGCAGCCTAACTTTGGATGTCACTGAGCTGGTTTGACCTGTTTTCTGGGTCTCCATAGAAACCACTATCAGTAGGGTGTGAACCCCACCTACAGCGACCAGACTGATGGCCACAGGCTTTTAGGGAGAAGTAGCCCATTGTCCTTAACAGCAGGGAGTGGGACCTACCTGTACTAGGACCAGACAGTCTGAAGGCAGAATACATCTGACCTCCCACCATGTGCTGGCAAATAGCCTCTGATGTTTGGCACATCTTTGGGGGAGACTAGGCTGGGGAAAGTCTCTATAATTCTACACCTGGTGGCCTCTCTTTTCATCACCATCCCTCAGTCCTCACGGTAGGACTTTAGATCTCTTGCTAAAGTGCTTCAGCGGTGACTGGCTATATTTTTGTTTGCTCACAGCAGGTCTCCTCCTCATAATTCCTTCCCTTTTTGTTTCACACAGCGAAGTACTCGGATTTTCCAAACCTTAATGAAGAGAAAATACAATCTACTGAACATATAATGCTACGGTTCATGAAGAGTGACATCTGGTCCTCCATGTTTGCTGAAAGCTCCGAATCTCACATCAGTAAAGATCCGCATGGAAACCGGGGGCTACAGTTGAGGTGAGTGTGTTTCATTCGGAGAAGCCAGCAGTGCCAGAGGAGAAGCTCTTCCAAAGTATCATGACATTGAAGTAGTCTTCAGATACGGGAATCATTCACATAGAGAAGGGCAACATACACTTCCCACAGAACCCAATATGTTAACATTAGACCTCACCCCTGAAGAAGCCATGAGCACACGAGCTCACACACAATTGGGCATCGTCTACACCTCCTTTAATGAATGTAAACCTTCACAGCCCTGTCTCCAGTTTAGCAAAGACAAACGCTTAATAGTTGTGAACCGATTCATAGCCTGATACATAGTCACTTATAGACATGTGTATACACTTAGCTCTGACATGTGTTTCTATGATTTTCGTTATAAAACTTTTCCAAAATGGGATGGTATTGAAATCATAATTTCACTTTGGCCGAATTCGCAAAAACACGTAATAGAAAATGAGATTTTTTTTTTCTTTTAAAAGACAAAATAGTCTGGAAGCCATGCCAGTTAACTGCGTTTGGTAATTTTGAAGAAGTAACACAATGCCAACAGCAGATTGTGGTTTTTTTTTTAAACAGGGCTCTGAATGGTCAGAGACACTGTGAAGGTAATAAAGGTCATCAGTGTGGAGTCGCCTCCAGGCAGTTGCACAGAAGTTTTTCTGAAGGAAATCCAGTTTGGTGGTGTGAGTTTGGGAAAGCCTTCGAGGATCACTCATCGTATGGTCATCTCAGGTCTCACGCTGGATGCAGTATCTGTGACTGCAAGAAATGTGAAGAAACCTGTGACGCTAACCTGCCCTCTCCTCTGGGAACTATTTCAGGACAGAAACCCTGTAGTAAAAAGGTACCAGGCAAGGAGTTCCATCTGGCAACCCTCAAGAATCCTCTGAGCACACACGCCGTTGAGAAACTCCATCCGTTTTCCAAATCTGAGAAGGAATTATGTAGTTTCTCGACCTTTTGGGATCCTGTGAGCAGCCCTACGTGCGATCCCAAGAAACAGTCTAGTTCCTGTAGTGCTCTTTCATCCCCAGCCTCACACGAAACGTTTCCTAGCTCTGGTAAACATATGTGTAAGGAATGTGGGAAAGACTTCCCACTTTCTTCAAAGCTCAGAGAACATATGCAAACTCACCAGGAAGAGGGGGATTATAAATGTCAGGAATGTGGGAAAACCTTCCCTCAGTCCTCACAGCTCATCAGACACGCCAGAGTCCACAGTGGGGAGAGGTCTTATGAGTGTAGGGAATGTGGGAAAGCCTTTCCCAGGTCATCAACCCTCAATCAACACATTCTAGTTCACCGAGGAGAGAGGAACTATAAATGTGGGGAATGTGGCAGAGCCTTTGCCTGGTACTCAAACCTCATCAGGCACGGGAGACTGCACAGTGGCGAGAGACCGTATGAATGTAAGGAATGTGGCGTAGCCTTTCAGCACTGTTCCCATCTCACCAGACACATGAAAAGCCACCATGGACACAAGCCTTTTGAATGTCAGGAGTGTGGGAAAACCTTTAAGTATTCTTCATATCTCACTATGCACCTAAATATCCACAATGGACGGAAGCCTTATGAATGTAAGGAATGTGGGAAAGCCTTTGCTCATTTGTCAACACTCATTAGTCACAGAAGAATTCACAGTGGGGAGAGGCCCTATGAATGTGAGGAATGTGACAAAGCCTTTGCTCGGCCCTCGGGGCTGGCTATTCATAGAAGAATTCACAGTGGAGAGAGGCCTTTTAAATGTGAGGAATGCGGGAAAACTTTTTCTTGGTCTTCAACACTCACTAATCATAGGAGAACGCACAGTAGGGAGCGGTCTTACAAATGTAAGGATTGTGGCAAAGCCTTTGCTCAGCCCTCAGGACTGAGTAGTCATAGAAGAATTCACAGTGGAGAGAGGCCTTTTGAATGTGAGGAATGTGGAAGAACCTTTTCTGCGTCCTCCAAACTCACCCGTCATCAAAAAGCTCACAGTGTAGCCAAGCCTTACGAATGTAAACACTGTGGGAAAGCCTATAAGCATTCCTCCGACTTAACTCTGCACACCATGGCTCACACAGGAGAGCGTCCGTATGTATGCAAGGACTGCGGGAAGACCTTCAGGTGGCCTTCATGCCTGGTCGTACACAAAAGAATTCATAGTGGAGGGAAGCCTTAGGTACGTGAGGAATGTGGGAAAGCCTTTGTCACGGCACTAGTGCATTTAGAAATCATATTGCGTAGTAGGTCCGTCGAGTGTCAGCAGTGTGGGAAGGCCTTAGCTGTTCTTCACATCCTCACGCATTGAAACTCAAGACTGCAGGCTGTTGTGTGTCCAAAGTAAGCTGGTTGATCCTTATTGCTGTTTCTGAAAGTGTGTAAAAACACTGCTAGAAAACAAAAACCAAAGGGGTAAGGTAATTGGAGCTACAGTGTGTCTACCAGAGAAATGATTTTTTTTATGTTAAGCACATTACGATCTTTCTCAGTGTGTGTTGCTTTCTTATTCAAAGATTCAACATAACACAAGGTTTGTGGGATGTATCCTTTTTTCTAAAATTTATTTTTTTGGAATGTATCCTTTGAGGTGTTTTATTTCCTCAATGAAAATTACACAAACTTAAAAAAACAACAGAAAAGAGAAAATTACACAAACTGTTTTTGCTTCTTACCATTATGCTGACTTATCCATTTAACCAGATAAATATAGATCCCAATTCATTTTCTTCTAAGCCTTCAAATCTCAAAATTTTCTTTGTTGGGCACCTATCTAGAGATACACATCAGTTTGGCCCCAAGGTAAATTGAATATTCATCCCACAAAAACCGCTAAGAATAGAAGAACAAAGGAAACTTAGCAACCAATCAAGGTGATAGAATAAAATTTCTCCCCAATTCACTACTTAGCTTCCTTTATCAATCATGTCTTCTCTATATTTTGCTATCATATAAAATATGTACTATTTGTTGAGCCTGCTCCTTTCCTATTTTTAAAAAAATAAAGACTTCATCCTGGCTGATTTTAAAAAATGTGTCCAAAATTGAAATAGAACTTGACATTTTTCTCAAGCAGAAAATGGTGATGGCAACTATGGTGGTTATATAATCTGTTGTCCATTTCAGAAAATTAAGAGCGAAGGGGGTGGAGTTTAGCCTGCCATTTAGGTGGCAGCTTGATGATGTCATTTGGCGGCACTAAGGAGATAAATAGCTTTCTGCAGGTGGGGCACACGCTCAGTCTATAAGACATTCTTTTGACAAGCCACATGGAGAAGGGGTGATGGCAGCCAGAGCCTTGGAGCTAGAGAAGCCATGTGGAGACAGACCGCTGTCAGCTCAGAGATGCTTACACTGTGTCTGGATCCACAATACTTTCCCACCCACTGGCCTGTGATCATCCTGCATTCAGCATCATTTCATGTATGGACTGTGATAAGAGATGTAAGAACCCCCAATGAAATGATTGAAAATAAACTTAAAAGTTTTGGAAAACTCAGTTGTAAATCCAAGGATATTTGGCATATAGAATCTTCACCAAAAGAATGGTGCACAATCTTTGTAAGAGACCGGACCAGGATTGACTTAACTAATCAATTATCTCAGCAGGAAAACCATTGGGGTAGCTTATAAGGAGACAGAAAGAAGGACTGTTGAAATTCAACAGGCAGGAAACAGGCCAAGGGAGTTATATTGTCCTTCAAGAAAGGACATCAGATTCTGAGCACACTGTTAATCCTAAGGCTATTGTTGACGGAGAGTCCCAACTGATAGCCCCAAGTCCATGTATAGAGTCCGGAAATAACTTAAGCTTCTACTGACTTCCTTCTGGTCAGTAACCAACTATGTAAATAAGTTTGCACTCAGGCTGACTGATTTAGAGAGTGGATTACCTCTACCTCACCAACCATCACTGAGATGTGCAGAGCCTGTTAAGGTCATGCCTGGGTGTGTCCATGATGGGTATTATGTATGTAGACATGCCCTCTCAGTTGTGATTTGGTTGAAAAGCCCTGGACAAATCTTATAAACATCATGTATGTAGCCCACCCTTGTCCCTTTCCCACTCCAGGACCCCACGTAGAAAGCCTCACTGAGCTTAAGAGTCTCACAGCCCTGGTTTATATCCGAGTTTCACATTCTGAGTTATTGCTCCTTAAGCGAAAAGCACCTAGACCGGTGCTGTGTTTATCTAGCCATGAACTCTGTTGGATGGTGGTGTTCTTAAGAACAACGTGTCTGCTTTAAGACATCTCGAGCTAATAATGCATTGTAGCTATGCAGGCAGGAGGCAAAGCAAAAGTTGTAAGTGGTTTGCACAAAGGATGGGTTTATAAATGTATTCCTATTAATTTGGTCCAAATGTTCAAACAGACATAATTGTAGCAGTGCTTGTACACGTGTGCACACGGCCAACAACACACAACACAATAAACACATAATCCACACATGACACATCAATAGAACAAACTATACATATATTTATACATGATGTGGCAATCTATGTGTATATATATGTATAGGTTTAGTATTAAGGTAGCAGATGGACATTGGGCGTCTAGTCAAGTAGTTCCTTGCAAGAACACCTTGTTCTAAACTGGCATTCCATGATGCTCACCTTCCCTACATGATCGCTGAACTGGTGAATATGCAAATGTAAAAAATGTTGATGGTGCCCGGCTATCAAGAGATATGGCACCTGGGGTCTTAAAAGCTTGAAGGTAAACAAGCCACCATCTGGCTCAAAAGCAACAAAGCCCACGTGGGAGAAGCACACCAGCCTGTGTGATCACAAGGTGTCAATAGGATCAGGTATCAGGCATCAAAAATGTCATTGTGCAGAGTGGGGACCCAAAGTCCGTCTGTAGGCAACATTCCTTTACAGAAGGGTCGCAGGGAGGAGATGAGCCAGTCTTTGTACTATAGCATTGATGAAACCTGTAACTTTCCTCTAGTTCTTTAATGATCCCCCCCACTATCATGATCCCAGTTCTACCTTACAAATCCAGCCAGACCAGAGGATGTACACTGGTATAGATCAGAGCTGTAATACAGGAAATCTAGGACAGATAAACCCCTCAGGACCAATAATGAGAGAAGAGATACCAGGAGGGTAAGGGGAAGGTTGGGAAGAAAGGGGAAACTGATCACAATGATGTACACATAGCGGTTATGTCATAACCCCCTCCCTGGGAGACAGACAACAGAAAAGGGTGAAGGGAGACATCAGACAGTGTAAGACATTAAAAAGAAAATTTATAAATTATCAAAGATGAGGGAGGGAGGGTAGGGGAGGTGAGGAAAAATGTGGAGCTAAAACCAAGGGCTCAAGTAGAAAGAAAATTTTGAGAATGATGATGGCAGCAAATGTACAAATGTGCTCGACACAAATGGATGTATGTATGGATTGTGATAAGAGTTGTACAAACCACCAATAAAATTATTTTTAAAAAGAAAGAAAAGCACACCAAAACTAAAACCAAAAAAGCAACCACATACCACACAGAGAACGCTTTACACACATGACATACACACACACTACACATGCACACCACACGAAACATTCATAAGCACAAAACACATAACCAATGCACACAGCATACACCACAGAACACACAGAAGATACACGCACCACACACAAAAAACAGGCATTCACAACACACCATATCCCACACAAAAACATACAACATATACATCACACCAACAGCCCCACATGTACTACACAAAAAATACAAATACCACATACACAAAAACACATTCACAATAATCAACACATACACATCAAATAACACAACACATAGCAAACACAAAACACGACACAGATGACACATACACCACACAAAACAGACATTGGCACAAGAAAAACAATACAAACAACACCACACATACACAACACACAGCACATACATCACAATAGTCAAAGAAAACACACAACACACTCAACACTGAGAAAACCTATTGCACACACAACAAACAAAACACTCAGGAAACACACTACACAGAACGCACACATACCAAGTACCCACAGCACACACAGAAGACTCAGAGAACACACTGCCCACAACACACACCAAACATACAACACACACCAAACTCACACTCACACTTCATTCTCAACACACATACACAGCACACTTCCATAATACTCAACACACAACAGACACCACAAACACAACATGCACTACGCACATATATAACATATCACGCAACACTCAGAAAATGCTACAAGCACAACACACACCCCACCTCAATCACACAACACACACACCATATGGAACCCAAACAAAACAGTACACACACCCCTCTCACAGAGGGGTTTAGGAGAGGAGATGGGTTAATTAGGGTGTGAGGTAGCACTGATGAAGAACACAGCTTTCCCCCCAGATCCTGGATGCTTCCTCCCCCCAACTACCATGATCCGA
This sequence comes from Tenrec ecaudatus, assembly GCF_050624435.1. NCBI lineage: Eukaryota > Metazoa > Chordata > Mammalia > Afrosoricida > Tenrecidae > Tenrec > Tenrec ecaudatus. Next base: position 3,077,906 of record NC_134548.1, on the reverse strand, counting down.
ATGCTACCTTGCAGGGCTGGATAGGACAGAGGCTGTACACTGGTGCATATGAGGGTTGGAGGTACAGGGAATCCAGGGTGGATGATACCTTCAGGACCAAGGGTTTGAGGGGCGATGCTGGGAGAGCGTAGGGTGAGTGGGTTGGAAAGGGGGGACTGATTACAAGGATCCACATGTGACCTCTTCCCTGGGAGAGGGACAGCAGAGAAGGGGGGCAAGGGAGACTCTGGATAGGGCAAGATATGACAAAATAACAATGTATAAATTATCAAGGGCTCATGAGGGAGAGGGGAGTGGGGAGGGAGGGGGGGGGGGAAGAGGACCTGATGCAAAGGGCTTAAGTGGAGAGCAAATGCTTTGAGAATGATTGGGGCAGGGAATGTGCGGATGTGCTTTATACAATTGATGTCTGTATATGTATGGATGGTGATAAGAGTTGTATGAGTCCCTAATAAAATGTTTAATAAAAAAGAGAAAGAAACCACTACACACAACACACTCCCACCACACACACAACATAGACAACTCACAATACATATTACAACACAAACTACACACAAACACACAACACATGCACAACCAATCAAATCACACACAAGGACAACACACACACCCAGAACACACTCAAGACAGAACACATACCACACACTCAGAAAACACAACACTCATACCATACACAACATAACAGCCAACACAATACACACAGCACAGATATACCATGAAAACAACACACCACCCCGATGACATAGAACACACAACGCATAAAACATCACGCAACACACACTACACACCTAAACATAACATACTACACACAGAACACAACACAATGACACCACACACCATACACACAGCATATATACACCACACAACACACATACAGAAAACATACACAATATGCGTCACACTCTCACAACAAACACACAACACATACACAACATAACACACCACACAAAACACACTGCAAACATACACAGCATAACAGCATATACATGCAAAGCACAGTTCCATGATTCTCAACACACAACATACACACCACAAGCACAACACACCACACAAACACATACAACATAAACAACACACATACACAGCACACTTTCATGACACACAAGACACAGAATACTCACAACACTCCACAAGCACACAGCACATAAAACACACTACACACAGACAACACACACTATACACTCACCTCACAAAACACACACCATTTTGACACCACTCACCAGACTTATACACAACACAGAACATACCCACAAGACACACAACACAAAGGACTCACAGAACACACATCAAATACAACACACTATACAACACATAGCATATAATACAACTCACAACACAAAACACAACATACACATCACACAACCCACGCCACATAGAATACTCAAAACACACACATAGCACATGACACACACAATATAACAAAACACACACCACAGAAAACACAAAACTCATATACACCACAAAGAGCACATGCACACCACAAACGTGATACATACAACACACATATACAGAACACTTTGACAACACACACCACAAACCACACGAACAACACGCATATGCACAAAACACAAGCAAGACACATGCAGTACATGCAACACATACACAATACACACACCATGCACCCAATGCACACGTCAGAGATAACCCACATACAAAACCTCAGACAGCACTCATTCCCCAGAACACATACACACTACATACAGAAAACACACAAAAAACAACACACCAAACACATCATATAACATGCACAACAGACAACACACACACAACACAATATGTTGGACGTTGAGACCACTGCAAGCCATGTAATTAGGAAGACGGCTGCTTAGCCAAGTGGCTGGAAACGATACATATTTCTGCTCATTGAAGTGAAAGATGGCCGGACCAAATGCTCAAATGACAGAGTGTCAGCGATAGTGAAATTTTGCTGAAGATGACCCGACGGTGTTTGCAGCAGTCCATAGACAGGGAGCTGCCAGAGGTTCTGCCCAATTCAGAAGAGGACACGGGACAAGGGATAACATTACATATGTCAGATGGACCTGGAATTAAATTAGGTAACAAGAGAAAGGTGTTTACTTGTTCATCATCGACTAGGTCAAGGCATTCGACTGTGTGGGTCATAACAAACTATGGAAAACCTTGGGAAATGTGGGAAACAGAAAGATTTATTCCAAGTCATCTCCACCAAATATGTTAGACTTGGGACACTGCCTGCATTGAATGGTAATCTATTGTCAAGTTATCTCCCTGAAGACTCCAGCCACCCAGAGCAAGCAGACACCATTGTTTCTCCCACAGTAAGTAGGGCTCACTCCCTACTGTGAGGGTCAGTGGATTGCTTCCCCTGCGGGCTTAGGCTAAATAAAGTTTCCAGCTCTAGGACAATCAAGGTTAAGCTGCCATCATGAATCTAGGATCTGCCCATCTTGTCACATATGTACCTTTAATCCCTCCTCTTCCTATAGCGTTGATACCCCTAGATAATCCCCCTCATTACTGTAGTACCTATAGCACAACCCCTCCCTGTGATGTATGTCTCCACCTGTAATTCGGGGCCTTGCACGTCCCCAGAGAATTTATAAGCCTTGGTTAGTAATAAATCTCCTCTCCACGTCGACCACCAAGTGAGGCTGAGGTGAGCATGCTACTATGAAATGTATCTGACTCTATTTTTAAATCTCTCATATTTTCTTTTTTGGTTGATTTTTGGGTTTTTAAAAATCATTTTACTGGGGGTTCATTCAATTCATCCCAATCCACACATACATCAGTTGTGTAAAAGCACATTTGCACATTCATTGCCCTCATCCTTCTCAAAACATGTGCTCTCAACTTAAGCCCTTGGTATCAGCTCATTTCTCCCCTCTCCCTTCTCGCTCCCATATCCCTCATGAATATCTCATATTTTCTATGACTTCAATCTCTATTTATTATCACCATACAAGTGTGCCTGCCAGACCTGTGATAATTTGTTAGGGGCTCTCTCCCCTGACAGGGAAAGATGGGAACTCCAGAACACTTCATTGTTTCCTGCTCCTGAAGAACTTATGGCTCAAGAGGCAATTGTGTGAACAGAACAAGGGAATACCGAGGCGTTTAAAATCAGGAGAGGTGTGTGTCAGGGTGGTTGCAACATTTCACCGTTCTTGTTCACTCTGCATGCTGAACAAATCATCAGAGAAACAGGATTATGTGAAGAAGAATGAGGCATCGGGATCGGAGGAAGGCTTGTTAACAACCTGCAGTATGCAGATGACCCAACCTTGCCTCCTGAACATCGGGAGGAGTTGAGACACTTGCTATTGAAAATCAAGGATGACAGCATCAGTGTGGATTACAATTCAATGTAAAGAAGATCACAATCGTCACAACTGGTGTGTCCTTGCTGGAGATTAGCATACTGGGGATAGTACTGTGTGTGCATAGTCAGGTTATGACTCCCTTTGGTTGAAATACCCTGGATAAATCTTAAATGTCTTCTGTCTAACATTATGTATGTATCCCACGCATGGGCCTGTAGTATCACATGTTACTGCAATGTAATGTTCTGACACCAGTCATCGATCTGTGACAGCTTCCTTTGTCCATGTCTTATGTAAGTAGTGTCCCAAATGTGATTCCTGGGACACCATTTTACCACATGCGAATGCCCTCCCTCATCCTGATGATGTGTCTGTTTTGGAGTTGCCTTTGTCACTTTAAAGACTCTTAATGCTCTCCTTAAATTATTTATAAGGTTGGCACAGCTCTTGTACCCTAAAATAAGGAAGAACGCCTTCCCTGTAGGAGCTCAGAAACTGGTCACACTGTGCAAAGGAAACCAGGAAGCAGAAGTGACCTCATTAAAAAGAGTTGAGCTCATATGAAAGGATTGGTAAACATTTTTCAATGGCCAAATATGGAAACACAACGACTTAAGGGGAGATTCAGATCATTAGCATTTTATAGCCTTCATTACTGAAATCTGCATTTCAGTTCATTATCATATTAAAGGTGTGTCAGAATCCATTGGATGGCAGTGAATGAGTTCTGAAGCCTTTAGTAAAAAGCAGATCTGCTGGGAAAGCATTTGTCCTTAGCCGAAATATGGAGAGTTCAGCATTGGATAAGAAGGGGACTTTGGAGGGGAAAATGAGGGGCTGATGCCAGGGGCTTAGGTGGAGAGCAAATGTTTTGAGAATGATGAGGGCAATGAATGTACAAGTGTCCTTTACACAATTGATGTATGTATGGATTGTGATAAGAGTTGTATGAGCCCCCAATAAAATGATGTTTAAATACTTCAAAAAAAAAGATGGCGTGACACAGTGGCTGCATCAATGGAATAAAACAAGGAAAAAAGAAGGGAACTTTGGAACATCATGGGCACAAGTTCAAGTAGTAGGCGTTCCCGAACGGACACCTTTCCCAGATGCACCATGAGTCAAAACCAGAACCGGAAGTGCGCGTGCGTTTCCGCCCTGGCGTGACCCCTGCTCCTGGCTGTGGAGGTTCCTTTTCCAGGTGTCCGCGGGGAGCGCGCTCTCCCCGTGTTGCGCGTCCCGGGGGCTCCAGGGTGGAGACGCGCCCCCGTGTGTGTGCTTGAGTGTTGTCATCGCTCGCGGTGCTGATTCAGGGGGGACTGGGGGCTGCAGGCACCGAGCCCCCTTTTATTCACCGTCGTGGGCGCCGGGCGGGCGGCCTTTGCGCGGGAACCGGCGTGTTGCAATTACGCAGCCTGTTGGTGCATCGGGCGCAGCGAGGACAGGCGGGAGCGCTTGTCCAGGGCAATGATTTAAATGAAGATTCGGATCATCCGTTTTGCTTTGCTGCCTGCATGGCTGTGTAGGGCGCCTAAGGTGTGAAGCATGACGTAGTATTTCCATTGGGGAAGATGAGTTTGCACCCCGAGACGGCAGGGATCCCAGGATCAGGAATATACCTCACCTCTCAGGTCAGCAGTGATCGAGGCAGAAGAAGCAAAATGTGGGTCGTGCAACTGAGAAGTGAATGGTAGCAAGTCATTCCGACCTGTGCACCCTCGTGCCCAGGGTTTTATGGAGGACAGCACCCCGAGGGCCATAAATCAACCCCTGTGCTGCAAAGGAGTTGAATGATGTTGGGCAGGACCCTCTGAACACGATCAGGAAGACAGTGAGGAGCCCTGGCCGTGGAGGTAGGTGGTGGAAGAGGAAGCTAGTGGGAGGATGAGATGTAGATGGTTCTCTGCTGAATTCACTTCTCCTTTCACAGGCAGGACATATCAGGGGATGCTTCTCTGCAGGGGGTGTTTGGGTGGATTACCCAGGATCCTCTGAAAGGTGGAGTTTGATTCAGGAGGCCTAGGGTGAGACTTCAGATTCTACATTGTAAGCATCTCCTTCCTAGATTTTTCTGAACAGAATTAAGGCCCGGGTTTAGCATGTGAATTAATACTGAAATGCTTTTTCGAGATAATTGCAAAAGAAATTAGGGCTCTCACAGTGTACATTGGAGTAAATATCAGTGAGAGAGGAAACTGAGAGAGGTCAGAAATGAAAGCCCATGAGTCGGCTAGAGGGCAGCAGGCTGGAAAGAAATGGGAAGGCAGCCAGTTAAAGAAAGCTTAGTACTTTTCAGATTTCTTTCTTCATTGATCTCAAGAGTGAAGTATTGTTCAAGAGTCCCACCCCGGGAGCCAGAGGCCACGGTATCAAAAAGGAAGTGGAGGAACCCTTGAAGCGGAAGAAGGAAATGTACATTGCAAAACAAACATGAAAATATCAATGCTATCCCTATTATAATGTGAATCAAAGGAAGTTGTCTTGCAGCAAGGTTGAAGGAATTCAACTCCCTGTAATGAAAAATGAAGACGGCGGAGAATATCTTGACCCATATGTAAATACTCTCTGGTCGTAGGCCTGAGGTTGGAGCTGAAAACCTATCACTCCTTCCTTTTTCAACATTGTTTTATTTGGCGGGGAGGGGGGCGCGTGGGGGCGGCAGGATAAAAGACTTTTAAAATTGTTTTATTTCTGGTAAACCGAATTAAAGAACTAAACACGGCCACGTCTTGAGCCAGACTCACAATGATTGTGAGGCTTCAGCCCTTTGTCACAGCTACTGTGTAAGTCCGTCTCCTAGAGGTTCTCTCTCTCTTTTTCCCCCCCTCAATTATGAAGCAGAATGTCCTTTTCCAGGGAATGGTTATCGTCCATGGCAATAACACGTTCAAAGTACATAAGGGGAAGTCTAGTCATCGTTAGTTCTAAAGAAGAGTTTGGCTGTGCTTCTTCCAAGACAAATTCGTTTGTTTTTCTGGCCAGCCACAGCATTTTCGATATTTTTAAAAGTTATTTTATTTGGGAACTCGTATAGCATTCCATGCATCAATTGTATCAAACATATTTATACATACATTACCAGCAATGATTTTGGTTGTAATGTTTCTATGACTGGTCTAATTGTGCATGGACAAGGCATCCTGTACAGTCAGCTGGTGATCCAGAGCTACCATCTTGTACATCCAAACAGCCATAGGAAGGATTTCTAGTGCTCTCACTGGTGTGTGGACCAAACGTAATTCATTGTCCTCTGCTTCTGTTTCCATCCCGCTTCCTGAAGTGGCCTGTGTTTAGAGACGAAATATCGCTTGACCCCCAGTTTCTGGAACAAGGAACTGGTGAGTTCTACAAGCAACAGGGATGTTCATACCATAAGTTGGAGAGACCTGATTGACTTGTTTTGTGGGACAAGTGTGCTGTGGGCATGTGGTTTGTCAATAAAGTTAAAGGGTGAATAGTGGGCCAAGGATCCGAGCCCCATGAGGAATCCTAAGGCCCTGCTCTCTGTTATTTGGTCCTTTTACATGGGTCACTTGAAGTTTGGATGCCTCCGTTCACCTACCTTAGGTGACTCGTAGGAAGCTCTGTTTTTCTGTACCTTCCCTAGAGTTTCCGAGACCTTAAATCTTTACTGGAGTAGAGAACATTTTTCTCCCTCTGTGTGACTGGCACATTCACGGAAAGGCATGCTGTCCTTGATTCTGCTGTTGATGACATCATGGCATGACTGTGCTTTTGTGAAGGGTGTGTGGGCTTGTTTGTGGAGGCGAGACATCATGAAGACATTCCCTATGGTTCCTTTTTGACATTTGAAGTGGTGGGCTGATGTGTTTCTCTTGTTGGAGTGTTTCCTGTCTCAACTGTGGACTTACTCTCTGCACTCTATTTGTCTCTCAATGATGAAGACACAGAGGATGAGGATAGCTATTTAGGGAACTCATATAGAAAGCAAAACAAATTAACAAGAGTCAATTCCTATTCCTGTTAACAGCAAACCTGCGGAGCAGAGTAGAACTGCTCTATTGGGTTTCTGAGACTGTAACTCTTTATTGAAGTGGGACACCTCATCTTTCTCCTGTGAATCCCATGGTCAGTGCTAACTGTTGACCTGGTGGATTTCAGTCCAACCGGTAACGTAACACGACAATGCCAGAACTCCTTAACAAATGTATAGAAATACATAATTTTCCAAAAGCGAATTCCTTTTTTTCACAAGATGAATCCCTGTCACCTCCTCATTCCCTAGGCTTTATAGGCACGCTGGCCCTTGGGTTTTCTGTGGGTGGGAGACCTAGGTCCTTGCGTGGTTGCCAGGAACTCCCATGGGCCAAAGGAATGCCTGCTGTTCTGCTTTGATAGGAAGGGATGTTCTACACGGTTGTCTTTCAGCTCTTTTCAAACTGGTGTAGATGATAAACAGAAGACAGCCATCGTATTCAGTCGAACTGAAGAGATTGTTTCCATGTGTAGCGTGTCTTTTATACAAGGCTTCCTAAGTAAGGAGGAGAATTTACAGAATAGATGAGGCTGTCGGGTACACTCAAGCAGTGCAGTGACCTTGGTGGAAGACCTACCCTTGGGTCAGGTGCTTTGAATTCTCAGTATTCTCAGGACCATCGCTGCAAACTTTGTTCCTGTTCACATTGGATACCTGTTACCTTGCTGATCCGGAATGGGTGTGATGTTTCAGGACTGGGAGCTCATTGAGGCTGTGGCTGTGGTCTTTAGGCAGGAAGAGTGAGCGTTGCTGGATCTTCCTCAGCAGAAACTTTACAGAGAGGTGATGGAGGAAACTCTGGGAAAGCTGGCCTCAGTAGGTAAGAATGCCTTTGATATCATGTGTGTGTTTGAATACCTTTGAGCCTGCTTCAGGATAATCTTTTCATAGACTTTGCTTCAGTATTTTGTCTGAAGAACAGACTGAAGTTTTTAGTATAACAGGCTTAGTCACTTGGTCTGTGCATGAATTCAAAAGGATTACCTTGAACTCTTGTTTGTTTTGTGACTAAAACAGATTCAGCAGGTGTCTTAATTATCAGTATTGTCTTCAAACATCAGTTCAAGAAACTTAAGAGACAAGCGGTTTGGGTTTTTTGTAGGCTTCTTTGTTGATGGCAGAATTGAAGTGCTGTCGTTAATTTATCACTTCTTTGTCTTCTGACGTGTACAGAATTGGCTCAATGACAGAACTGTTCATGCTGTCATGTCTTCCCTCATGTCCTTTATGTGTCCCATGCCAGTCTGCCTCGTTGCTTTTCCAGAGAAGCAAGGAAAGATCTTAGGACTGTGGACATAAGACTCATCCAGGACCATTGTTGAGGGACACACCTTGAAAGCTAGTTTTTTTTTAAAGACTTGCTAGGGGAAGTGCATTTAAATCAGGCAGCTTGAAAGTATCTGTTGGTTTGCGGGAACAATGTCACAGACGCCTGAGCTTGATTTGTACTGTCGGCAGTGCTCACACAGTGAGGTCACCAAGATCCTCTTCATGTTGGAAGGCTATGTGCGTGTTGTGGCCAGTGTCTTTCTCGTTCCCAATGGCTCCTATGTCGTCACCTTCATTCTCAGTCTCAATGGAAGTACTTCCTTAAAAATCAGCTTGGCATCTATTCCTGAAGTATTTAACCATTCAAATATGGCTAATTCTTTCTTTGTTCCTAGCAGACTTCATAATGCCTCTTCTTGTTTTTAATATATTGAACCTGAACTCAAATGATGGGTTCAGTTTTTCAAAACCTTAATGGAAGAGAAATACTGTCTAGGGATCATATGATGCTGCGATTCATGAAGAATGATACCTGTTCCTCCGTTTTAACTGAAAGCTCCCAATGGCAAGTCAGTACAGATCAGCGTGAAAACCAGAAGCATTTGGGGTGAGTGCCATTCTAAGAAGGAAACTGTCTCAAGATTTATCTTGATATGTCATGATATGAAAACAAATGCGTACATTCATGTGCACATACCAGCCCTGGGAACCCCTCTGCAATGGAGTAAGAATTGTTAATGTAAATGAATGGCAGTGTAGACCTTCCATAGCAGCTAAACTTGTTTCCCCATAGATTTGACCCCAGAAGAAAAAGTCCATACTGTCTTACTCAAAATTGGCTATCATCTGCACCTCCTTCAATAAGTGTCACCTATTTAGACCTTTCAGTGATCAGATTTCTTCATTGGTCCAGGATGGTTCCAAGCTGTGTGCAGTCCTGCCCTCGTTTGCTTCAGAAATGGCTCTGTAGTTGTCGAACCAATGCAAGATCTGGACGTAGGCTAATATGTATTCATATGTGTACACATATTTACATATAACTACATGTGTTAGTGTTTGTACAGCTGGCTGTAACATGTGGTTATACATAATTTTCATCATACAACATTTAAAAAAATGCGAGTCATGTTTAATATTGGAAACATATTTTACTTTGCAGTTATTATCAAAAAGTCACACCTTGAGTCGCAAATGAGACGTTTCTTGTGAAATACATGCCGTTTGGGGGCCAACTCTCTGTAAATAGAGTGTGTTTGGTAATTTTGCCTGTCACGCGATTCCAACAGCGTCTTGACTCTTTTCTTACAGGGCTTCGAAAGAACAGAAGCGCGTTGAACGTCATGAAGGCCACCACCGTGGGCAGACCATCGACCAGATTCCAACACCGACTGTGAGACAAAGCAGTTTACCTGAAGGAAATGTACTGCCGTGCTGTGCATGTGGAAAAACCTTCGTGGGCTACCCTTCATCTCCTCACCCCGTCAGATCCCACGCAGGATGTCCTATCTGTGAGGCTAAGAACTGCGCCCACACCCGTCATTGTCATTCCAACCTGACCACTGCCCTGAGAACTGACAAGAACAAAAGCCTTTCATGAGCGACCTGAGATGCAATTGTGTTTGCCATCCCTCAAAAATCCTCTGAGAGGATGCACTAGGGAGACATGTTACGGAGGTCACATATGTAGGAGAGAGTTCTGTGGCTTCTCATCCTGTTGGAAACCTGCGAGAGGTCCTAAGCGTGACTGTTGGGCACATTCTAAGTCCCATAGTCTTTGTTCATCCTTAATCCTACATAAAACATTTCACACATCTCTGATAAACATCATGCGAGTCGGGAATGTGGGAAAGACTTCTCGTTTTATTCATCCTACGGAGGACATACAAGGCTCTGCAGTGGAGAGAGGCCTGATGAATGTAAGTAATGTGGAAGAATGGGGGGGGGTTGTTTGTTTGTTTAATCTTCATTGTGCCAGGCGTGCATAGCCTTCGTAGGGAGAAGGACAGCACGCTCGTTTAAAAACTGCTTTTATGAAGGTAGAATTGGGATCATGATATTGGGGGGAGGAAGCATTTAAGAACTATAGGAACATTGCTTATTTCATCATTATCTGGCTAGACAAAAAGATGTACACTGGTACAGATAGCAACTGGAAACATGGGGAATCCAGGACATATGATGCCTTCAGGACCAGTCGTGAGAGTGGTGATACCGGGAGGGTGGTGGGAAGGTGGGGTAGAAAGGGGGAACCGATTACAAGGATCTACATATAACCCCCTCCTTGGGGGATGGACAACAGAAAAGTGGGTGAAGGGAGACATCGGACAGTGTAAGACATGACAAAATAATAATTTATAAATTATCAAGGGTTCATGAGGGAGGGGGGAGTGAGGAGGGAGGGGGGAAATGGGCAGCTGATATCAAGGGCTCAAGTAGAGAGCAAATATTTTGAGAATGATGATGGCAACAAATGTACAAATGTGCTTGACACAATGGATTGTGATAAGAATTTCATAAGCTCCCAATAAGATGATTTAAAACAATTGCTACCAGAAAAAAAAAAGATTTTAATGGATTACAAATATATAGTGGAGCATCTCTTGTGAAAATAAGGAACAAAGCATTCCCCTTTGGGGGGTCCAACGATCCTTTCACCTAGTTGGCGCCGTAATTGTGTCTTTAGGAGCCCATTCCATCGTTCTATAAAGTCGGTAGCTTCAGGATGATGAGGAACATGACACGGCCAGTGGATTCCATGGGAATGGGCCCATTGCCACACTGTATTTGCTGTAAAGTGAGTTCCTTGATCTGAAGCAATGCTATGTGGGATGCCATGCCGGTGGATGAGGCATTCTGTGTGTCCACGAATAGTAGTTTTGGCAGAAGCATCACGTGCAGGGAAGGCAAATCCATATCCAGAGTAGGTGTCTATTCCAGTAAGAACAAAACGCTGTCCCCTCCATGATGGAAGTGGTCCTATGTAATCAACCTGCCACCAAGTTGCTGGTTGATCTCCTCGAGGAATTGTCCCATATCTTGGACTTAATGTTGGTTTCTGTTGCTGGCAAATGGGACACTCAGCAGTGGCAGTGGCCAAATCAGCCTTGGTGAGTGGAAGTCCATGTTGCTGTGCCCATGCATAATCTCCATCCCTGCAGCCATGTCCACTTTGTTCATGTGCCCATTGGGTGATAACAGGGGTGGCAGAGGAAAGAGGAGGACCAGTCTCCACAGCGCGTGTCATCTTATCCACTTGATTATTAAAGTCCTCCTCTTCAGAGGTAATCCTTTGGTGAGCGTTCACGTGAGATACAATTAACTTTACTTTCTTGGCCCATTCAGAGAGGTCCATCCACATACCTCTTCCCCACACCTCCTTGTCACCAATTTTCCAATCATGGTCCTTTCAATTCCCTGACCATCCAGCCAAGCCATTAGCCACAGCCCATGAATCAGTATAGTCTCACATCTGGCCATTTTTCCTTATATGCAAACTGAACGGCCAGATGCACTGCTCAAAGTTCTGCCCATTGGGGAGATTTCCCTTCACCACTGTCCTTTAGGGAGATCCCAGAAAGGGGCTGTAGTGCTGCTGCTGTCCACTTACGAGTGGCACCTGCATATCGTGCAGAGCCATCGTAAACCAAGCATGACTTTTTGGTCTTCACTTAAAGTATGGTAAGGAACTCCCCAGGAGGCCATAGGTGCAGACTGAGAGAAAGGAGGCAATGTGACAGGAGTGGAGACTGTTGGCATTTGGGCCACTTCTTCATGTAGCTTACTTGTCCATTCAGGTCCTACTTTAACAATGGAGTGTTGCAGCACACGTCCAACTTTATGATTCCGTGGGTCAGACAATACCCAGTTCATGATAGGTAATTCAGGCCTCGTGGTGACTTGGTGGCCCATGGTGAGGCGTTCAGTCTCCACCAAGGCCCAGTAACAGGCCAACAGCTGTTTTTCAAAGGGGGAGTAGTTGTTTGCAGAGGATGGCAAGACTTTACTCCAAAATCCCAATGGTCTATGCTGTGATTCACCAATAGGGGTCTCTATCCACAACTGACACCTCTAGCACCATTGGGTCAGCTGGATCATATGGTCCCAGTGGCAAAGCAGCTTGCACGGCAGCCTGAACTTGTTGAAGAGCCTTTTCTTGTTCTGGGCCCACTCAAAAATGGAGGCTTTTCATGTCACTTGATAAATAGCTTCAAGTAGAATACCCAAGTGAGGGATATGTTGCCTCCAAAATCCGAAGAGGCCCACTAGGCGTTGTGCCTCCACTAGGCGTTGTGCCTCTTTTTTGGTCGTTGGGGGCACCAAATGCAATAGCTTATCCTTTACTTTAGTAGGAATATATCGACATGCCCCACACCACTGGACCCCTAGAAATTTTACTGAGTTAGAGGGTACCTGAATCTTCATTGGGTTAATTTCCCAACCTCTTGTACACAGATATTGTACCAATGAATCTAGAGTCTTTGAAACATCCTCCTTAGTGGGTCCAATCAGCATAATGTCATCAATATAATGGACCAGTGTGACATTTTGTGGAATAGACAGGTGATCAAGGTCACTTTGGACTAAATTATGGCACAGAGCAGAAGAGTTGATGTACCCCTGGGGGAGCGTTATGAAAGTATATTGTTGCCCCTGCCAGGTGAAGGCAAACTGCTTCTGGTGGTCCTTCGAGACTGGTATGGAGAAGAAGGCATTAGCCAGATCGATAGCTGCATACCATGTACCAGGAGAAGTATTAATTTGCTCAAGCAATGTAATCACATCTGGAATGGCAGCAACAATTGGAGTCACCACCACCACTGTCAATCTCCAGGATCCATCTGTCTTCTTTACAGGCCAAATAGGTGAGTTAAATGGGGATGTAGTAGGAATCACCACCCCTGCATCTTTCAAGTCTTTGATGGTAGCACTGATTTCTGCAATCCCACCAGGAAAGCGGTATTGCTTTTGGTTTACTATTTTCCTAGGTAATGGCAATTCTAATGGTGTCCACTTGGCCTTTCCTACCATGATAGCCCTTATTCCACATTTTAGGGATCCGATATGGGGGTTCTGCCAGTTACTAAGTATGTCTATTCCAATGATGCATTCTGGAACTGGGGAAATAACTACAGGATGGGTCTGGGGGTCCACTGGACCCACAGTGAGGCGTACCTGAGCTAAAAGTCCATTGATAATTTAACCTCCATAAGCCCCCACTCTGACTGGTGGACCTTTGAAACACTTTGGGTCTCCTGAAACTAGTGTCAGTTCTGAGCCAGTGTCCAGTAATCCCTGAAAAGTTTGATTATTTCCTTTCCCCCAATGAACACTTGTGAAAGGCCGCAGGTCCCTTTGGGGTTGGCTTGAAGAAAAACTAACAGTATAGACCTTCAGTGATGTAACAGGGTCCTCCTTCAAAGGGACCTGGCCTCCCCCTCATTCAAGTGGTTGTGGATCTGTAAACTGACTCAGGGCTGGGAATTGATTGAGCGATCTTGATGGTCTATTCTGCTGTTCACCCGATCTACCATTCTTCTGTCTGTATAGATCACGTAAATATTTAGTAGGTTTCCCATCTATTTCATTCCTAGGGATACCGTGGCTAAGTAGCCAGTGCCATAATTCCACATGACAGGTTGATTTGATTACCATGGAAACCTTGTTGTATATCATAACCACGCCTACCCTGTCTTTGTTGATTCAGTACTGACACCTGCCCTCTACCATTACAGGGACCAATCAGCCCCATTGTGGGCAAATGTTAGAGTTTGCTTAGGGCAGTGCCCACTGTTAATCCTGGTGCACATAAAATAGCAATTACAGGAGTCTTAAGAGATACTGGGTCCTACTTCACAAACTTGTTCCTTATGGTTGTGGTAAAGGGTATGTCCTCAGGACACCCCCTTTTTGGGTCTATGGGAATATCCTGATAGATCCATTCCAACATACCAATTTCTCTAAGCTTTTGGATGCCTTCCTCTACAGTGTACAAAGGTAGGTCAGGTACTTCAAGTTGGTCTAATGTAGGCCACTGGCAGTCCATGCTTCAGCGAACCAACCGAATAAAGAATTGGATCCTCTCGTAGCCTCTCTTGCAGAGACATTGAAAGAAGAGTCTGTGCTTAGGGGTCCCATATCCAGAAACTCAGACCGGTCTAATATTACATTTTGTGCACCAGTATCCCACACCCTTAGTAACCATTCCCAGGGATATTCCCCAGGCTTCTGCTCGTACGTATTTGAAAACTCGAGCAGATCTTTAAGAGTATAGCGTTTCTTCTTGGGTAATTTTCTTAACCTCACCTTTTGGAGCTTTCTGAGCCTTAATTTTAGTGACAGGTCTAGCAAAAATAATGGGTGGTGAGGGTATTTCTTGGGTGCTCTCAGCAATACCTTGTAAGGAATCTCCCTCAGGCAATGCTACCGATGCAGCCCCACCTGGCATATCAACTTGAATAGTTAGGCTAATCCGTTCAGGTGTGGATTGAGAAATAATACTTTCATCTGGGAGGGGTTGATCTATTGACTGGGGTGGGTCAATTTTTTCTAAGGGCTCAATATCCTCCTCTTCTGAATCATCAGCCCACAAGTTCCCATCCAATGTTTCAGGGTCCCAACTTTTTCCAATCCATGCCCTCACTTTGGTATCAGACACTGCTCTAGATCTGCAATTCAGCTGCCATTGTAATTCAGCCACTCACATGATGAGACTCTGGTCCTGGTTTTCAGCAATATCAGCTCTTTTACTAGAGGAGAGAAGGCTCTCCTTTGTAGCACAGATGGAAGTTTTCAAATTTGTTATTCTGCACCTGAGGCGTGCTTCTGAGGCTCTGAGACCATCCCTCTCCTTAATCACACTTTCCATTGTAAGAAGGACCAGCCAACCAGCTTCCCTATACTTGTCATCCTGACAAAACTCCTGGAAAATTTCAAACATACGATCACTCAGTCTCTCCTTTAACCAGCACCCCATCTATCGGTGTTGCCCCTGTAGGGATTATCTTTGCTATTTCACACCATGGATTAGTAAGAATAGCAGACTTATCCATGCTTTGAGGTGTTGAAATAGCATTATTTATACAGATAGATATAGAACACAAGAAATGAACAGTTAAATTATAATTCACTCCCATGTGAGAGTTGTGAGACACTAGCAGTCCTTCTAGACTCAAGAGCTGCCAGGTCGTCCTCTGCAGTGAGAATTTGGGCTATCTGAGCGCAGGCAGCAAACAGCAAGGCAGGTCACCAGCAGTCAGTCCCCACCTCAAGAGATGTAAATTCTAATTGTGTGGCAAAGCAGGTCTTGAAGGAACTTCAAATTATAGCAACACCGTGCACACGTAGTGTAGGTTGCAAATAAAGGCACAGAAAAAGCAAAAGGTTGCAAATAAAGGCACAGAAAAAGCAAGGCAGTTGCACACTGGTCTGACGATCAAATAGCAAGAGGCAAGCAAGGCAAGGCGCATTGAGCCATTCATCTCTCTGCCCTTCACTTAATCCCACATGTGTTTATGGGCCAGGCTGGCATAATAAACTAACATCAAGTACTGAGCATCTGGCAGCTCCATGTGTTGTACTGCTGCAACCACTGTTGGATTATCTTCAGTAAAATGTTACTGGCATGCGATATGGATGATACTGTGTGATAACTGGTACATATCGCTTTGTTTGGAATGGGCACAAATATCGATGTGTTCTCATCAGTTGGCCAAGTAAGATTGGTGACTCGTCCGTTTTGTGTGGATGCAGGGCAGGACTTGGCAGTGGAGACAATATCTGAGGGGCATTGAAAAAGGATCACGCAGACACTTGGGGCAGCGCCTTTTCTGACCGCCTCGGGCTGAGTTGCTGCGCGTGTACACATCAGGAGAGGAGGTGTCCATGGTTGGCAGTCACCTCCTGCGTAAAGCCCTGCTGGGTGCAGTCAGTGTGAAGGAACAAAATGAGTGCAGGTCCTTGGGCACCGCTGCCCACCCTTGACGAAATGACCAGGCTGGAGCGCAGCTACCACCGCTCACTCATTTCCAAAATTCCAGGGGATCTCTTGGCTAGAGGAGAAATATGTGCGTCCCCAGAGCTGGTAGGTGAGTGTGGGCAGCAGGGAGGCGGCCACACCCTGACGCTCCTCAGCAGTTTGTCCTCCACAAAGCCCGACCTTGCTGCACATGCCGCTCCCTCCTAGAGACAACCCTCCCCCCTTTTGTTCCTGGCTCCTGGCCAACTTGCTTCCCCTAGGCCGCACCCCGCCCCCAAGCCGGAGGCACAACCCGCCCCATTCCCGTCCCCGGTGCCCCAACCCCACCCACCCCACCCAGATACCCCTCCCCCAGCCCGACCCCACCCTTTGCCCCTCGAGCGGTTACTGCTCCCCAAGTGCATTGTGGGCGCACGGCCCCTGGATCCTTTATAAGTCGACCTCCGGCAGGGCCTGGTGGGACGGAAACGCTCCACCAGCTTCACTGCGGCCTCGTCGCTCGGCGGAGCCCCACGGCCTGACCGCCTCTCCCCTCAGCGCGTCGGGAGCCCCACGGCCTGACCGCCTTCCCCTCAGCGCGTCGGGAGCCCCATGGCCTGACCGCCTCTCCCCTCAGCGCGTCGGGAGCCGGCAGCAGCGGCGGCTGCGCAGGACTTTTCGTGCGTCCGCGGAAGGATCCCCGTCGCTGAAGGATCTCCGACCCGGAAGGTGTGTGCGCGGCGCGGGGAAGGCTCAGGACTTGTCGTGCGTCTGCGGAAGGATCTCCGTCCCGGAAGGATCTCCGTCGCGGAAGGATCTCCGAGCCGGAAGGTGTGTGCGGAGAAGGCTCAGGCCTTGTCGTGCGTCGGCGGAAGGATCTCCGTCGCGGAAGGATCTCCGTCGCGGAAGGATCTCCGAGCCGGAAGGTGTGTGCGCGGTGCAGAGAAGGCTCAGGACTTGTCGTGCGTCGGCGGAAGGATCTCCATCCCGGAAGGTGTGTACGCAGCCCAGGGAAGGCGCAGGACTTGTCGTGGGTCTGCGGAAGGATCTCCGTCGCTGAAGGATCTCCGTCGCGGAAGGATCCCCGTCGCGGAAGGATCCCCGTCGCGGAAGGATCTCCGTTCCGGAAGGTGTGTGCGCGGCGGCCGGTTCCCGCACTCCGTCCCTCAGCCTCGAAGGCCCCGCGCGCCGGGCTCGCTCCTCACGCGACGCCGTCCGCCCTTCCCGGCGCGGGACGCTGCGGGCGCACAGCGGGCGGGCGCCGAGGCGAGGCCGAGACCGGGGCGCCAGCGGGCGCGCGGCGGGGTCGGAGCGGCGGATCCCACAGGCCGCGCTCGAGCAGGGACAGCGGGCGGCGGCGGCGGCTCGATGTCGTTAAGCGAGATGACCCGCAGGGCGCCGGCGTCCCGAGGCGGCGGCCCCTTGGACAACCGCGCGGGCGGGGAGAACTCGGCGTGGCCTCACGAGCCCCAGGCGCCAGCCCCCCAGCAGCTCCGCGGACGGGGGCCCGACGAGGACGGGGGGTTGCAGGGCCCTGCACCCCAAGACCCGGAGGCCTGCACGCGGGCGGCCGCCCCCCAGGAAACCGAGGAGTCGTTGCTCCCTCAGGACGTGAGTGGACCCGCCTCGCTGGGCGGCGGCGGCGGCGCGGGGGGCCCCCTGCGAGCGGAAAGGAGCCGTCGGGCTCTGGCCTTCCGAGCGGGCCGCGGGGCTCTCGGCAACCACGGCCGTGTCCGCGGGCGCCCGGAGACCGCGGCGTGGCCCCCGAGGCATCGCGATGGGCGAGGGCCGGCGGCCGCGGACCTGCAGCTGGACGCGCTGGAGGGGCCGGAGCTGCTGCAGGACGGCGCGCCCCAGAGCGGCGACAGCACGGAGCACGAGCAGGGCGCGCGCCCGGGCGACGGCGATGGACGCGACGAGGTGGCCGGCAGCGTCGTGGGAGCCGTCCAAGGAGAGACTGTCCAGCCCTTCCCGCTGGCGCGACCCAAGTCCCTCATGCAGAGGCCGAGCTGCTCCTTCCAGAGTTCCTGGCTCCGAGACTTCCCCTGGCTGCGCTACTCCAAGGACACTGGCCTTATGTCGTGCGGCTGGTGCCGGAAGACCCCCGAGGACGGGGGACGCGAGGACCGTCCCCCAGTGGGGCAGGATCAGCTTTCGCGAGGGACCCGCTACTACAAGAAAACGCTCCTCCAGAGGCACCAGGTCTCCAGCGAGCACAGCGCCAACGCCCAGGAGTCGGCGATGCCGTCAGAGGACGCGCTGAGCCACGTGAAGAGTGAGCCAGAGGAGAGTTCCTATTGCTACCGACTCCTTCAACAACTGAATGAACAGAGGAAGAAAGGTATTCTTTGCGATGTCAGCATTGTGGTGAGTGGGCACATCTTCCAAGCTCATAAGAACATCCTGGTCGCAGGCAGCCGTTTCTTTAAGAGGTTATATTGCCCTTCAAACAACGAAAGCCCTAACCCAAGCAACACTACCCATTTAGATATTGCTGCAGCTGCAGGTTTTTCTGCCATCTTGGACTTCTTGTATTCTGGTAACCTGGTGCTCTCCAGCCAAACTGTCATCGAAGTCATGGCAGTGGCCAGCTATCTTCAAATGAGCGAAGTTGTTCAAACTTGCCGGAATTTCATGGAAGATGCCTTAAATGTCAGCCTGAAGTCGAAAGCCCCAGAGTGTGTCGTTGTGGACTATAATAATAGAAAACGAATTCACCCAGATGGTCCGCCTTCATCACGGGATCCCAAAATTGCCTGTTTGGAGGCAACACGGAACTTTACCAACTTGAAAAGTGACATAAAAATGGAAAATGATGGTTGTCATGTCAACGAGGGCCAAATAGATAACTACCAAATGAGCGTCAGTAATTGGGTCCAGGATGGCTCTCCTGAACTGGCTGAAAGTGAATCTCAAAGTCAAACAAAAGTATTTATTTGGAATGATATGGGCTCCCAGGGAATTCAGGAGACTGGCAAAACGAGGAGGAAAACCCAGACTGCAAAGCCATTTCATTTTAATGAACCACCTAATAATGAGACAAATTTAGATGATTGCTCAGTGATGCAGCCACCTGTTGCTTATACAGAAGAAGGTTTGTCGTTCATCAAGGTAAAACAGGAGTTGGAAGGGGCTCTGCTCTCAGGGCCAGATTGTGACAGGAATTTGAATGCACCTTCGTTGGTTGAAGCTGGTTCTAGTCAAGAAATAATTGATGCTGGTACTTCACAGGAAATCAAGTATGTGTTGGTGCCTGGCCCTTCAGGTGAATTCAAGGATGGATTGATACTGAGTACTTCAAATGATTTTAAATATGGACTGATACCGGGTGCGCCAAATGATTTCAAGTATGGATTATTGCCAGAATTTCGGCCAAAACAAGAGACCTGGGAAAATGGTGAATCACCTGCAACCATGGACAAGTTACAATGTCCTCACTGTAGCTATGTAGCCAAATACAGGCGGACACTAAAAAGGCACGTGCTCATTCACACTGGGGTGAGGTCATTTAGCTGTGACATTTGCGGAAAGCTGTTTACTCGAAGAGAACATGTAAAAAGACATTCCGTGGTGCATAGAAAGGATAAAAAATACAAGTGTATGATGTGTAAGAAGATCTTCGTGTTGGCAGCCAGTGTTGGAATAAGACATGGATCTCGACGCTATGGTGTTTGCGCAGACTGTGCAGATAAATCACAACCAGGAAGGCAGGAAGGCGTAGATCAGGGACAGGATGCAGATTTCTCACGGGATAAAGAAAATGAAGTAGGAGAAGCTGATGAAGTGCTGATTGATGGAGGAAATCAGAATGATCCATCTCGATGGGATGAGCCAGGAGATGTTTGTATGTCTCCAGATGATTAACTGACCTACTGTACTCGCGGATGCTGCATTTGGACAAAATATGAATCAACATACAGTTGATTCAACATACAAATACAGTTCCTCATGGGGTGGTGACCTTAACCATAAAATTATTTTTGTTGCTACTTCATCATTGTAATTTTGTGCCATGAATCATTTCAATATCTGATAGGCAGGATGTATTTTCATTGTTATAAATTGAACACAATTAAAGCATAATGCTTAATCAAAAAACAATATGGAAGTATAAATTGTGAAATATTTGTGTTTTCTGATGGTCTCAGGTCACTTGTGAAAGCATGGTTTGACCTCCTAAGGGGTCGAAACCTACAGGTTGAGAACAGCTGTCCTGCCGGGAATGCTTTGTTCCTTATCTTACCATGCAAGAGATACTCCAATCTATTTAAAAAACTCCAGTGACATTCTTTAATGTGAAAAAGACAACAGAAAACCGAGACACATCATTAGCATAAGATGGGACATATGGTCAAAATGTACCTCAAGGAGGAGATGAGCCAGTCGGTGCAGTATAGCACCGATGAAACACACAAACTTCCTCTAGTTCTTTAATGCTCCACCCCTTCTACCACGGCCTCACTTACATGATCCATATTCTATCTTACAATTCTGGCTAGAGCAGAACATGTATAGTGGTAGAGATAAGTACTTGCCATACAGGGAATTCAGTACAGATAACCCCCTCAGGATCAATAAGGAGAGCAGTAAAACTAGGAGGGTATGGATGGGGGCAGGGAGTAAGGGGGAATTGATCACATTGATGGACTTAGGATCCATCAGATATGGGATGTACAGCAGGAAAGTGGGGGAAAGGAGATAGCAGTTGGTGTAAGACATGAAAAAAGAATAATTTATCAATTAGCAAGGGAACTTGGGGAAGGCAAACTGCGGGAGGGATGGGGAAAAAGGAGGAACTGGTTCCAGGGGCTCAATTAGTATGAAAATGTTTTGTAGATGATGATGACAACACATGTACAGATGTGTTTTACACAATGGATATATGTAAGAACCCCCAATACAAATTTTTGAAAAGGAAATAAAATGATGCCTCATTTTGCGTCACATCAGGACACCAGTTACAATAGGTAACTAGATTTAGGGCTTAGTAAGGTTGTCTTCCCAGTGAGTGCCAAGACCCATGTAGGCAGGAATTGGACACCAATAGGAAAATTTAGAACTGAGCATGCTCAGTCACATTGTCCCTGGTATAATTGGCACACCCACTTTAGGTACCAGTAGATGAAATCACACAGGTGAGTCAAACTCAGGCAATGGAGTGAACCAACATCTTCAACTATACCTCCCTACCCAGAGGTATTTAATTCCTAGGCTGCAAGAAAGCCAGGTCTCTTTTCAATCTGCCTAAGGAGGGCCTCTATCATGCACGGGCCCCTTGCGCCCACTCCTGGACTACTCGGAGCCCACCTTCTCTTAGTTTCTTGGACTCTTGGTCCCCTGTGTATTCTCCAGTTACACACGCGTGGGTGTTCTTTTCCATGTGGTTTTTCATGTCCTGTTGTCAGCCCTAGTGTGACCATACAGGCTTGGCACACTTTCCAGGATCGTGCGTATCCTTTTCAAATTGTAAACTGGAGAACTTAAGATGGCCGACCGGGGGACCCACATACTCTGAGAGCCCTTACAAACAAAGTGGGTTTGGTGTCCAGGTAACTGAATGGTAGGAGTCTGGTGAGTGAAATAACCCCCTGGGACAGCACCCCAACCCCACCCAACAGATTTGTCCTAGGCTGGGGCCTCGGTGAAACAGGACCAGACTCGTGGGTCATCTATGGTCACTAGGCTGCCGCCATCACCTACACCAGCTGACCACTCACAGGACCCCACTAGAAGAGAAGCTTTCCTTTCCCGCGGTTCCCCTCCCCCCTCGAGGCAGCGATCTGCCCTTGGGCCCGCACCCCTCCCTGCATTCATCCAAGCTCCGGGAAACAGACCTGTGGGTTACCTGGCGACCCCCACGGGGGACCATACACCACACCATTGCCGCAGACCTCTCCATTGGCTCTCCGTGTGCCCGGTTGCCCACCCCCAACAGCCTAGCGCCCACTCCACTCCCAGCCGGGTCTCCCGGCGGCTGCGGCTCTGAGCTCTGAGCCTGGGCAGAGGACGGGCGTCATTGCCCCCTGCAATTTGCCGCCTAACCGCCCCTTTTCTGGTGGCTTTGAACTCTGAGCCTGGGTGTTCTATTAGACATCAGCAGCGCTTAGAGGGAAAAGGGGGAAATTTTTAGATACACACATATACACATCTTCTATCTTTCTTTTACTTTCTGTGCTGTATTCTCTCTCTCCTTCCTTCCTACTTTTTCCATTATTGCTAGTACTTCTCTTCTGCCCCTTTTCTATAGATTCTCCTTCTCTCTCTTTTTCTTCTCCTTACACCTCTATTATTATCACTGTTTGTCCCTCCTCTTTTATAGATTCTCCTTCTTCCTCTCTCTCCATTTTTTCTTCCTCTGCCCAATATTTTGTTAAAATTATTTTAAAATTGTTAACCTTTTAAATTATTTTTTATTACTAACCCCCCCCCCCCAAAAAAAAAGGGGGCTGCTAAGGATACCCTGTCAAACCAGGTCAAAGCAGCCTGAGGGAACTCACTGAGGCTCCAGCCTCCACTCCAGCTGCTGAAACATCTCACCACTGCGGGTCACCAACCTGACGGGGAACTTGGTCTACACAGCAGTCTGACCCACCCTTAGAGTAGGTCATAGGCAATCGTCTGAAAGAATCCTTAACAATAACATAGATAAGGTTACCCCGGTCTCCCAGAAACATGGGTCCTATGAAAGGATCAAGGAAAAATCAACAGACCACATCACTCCCAACACACACAAAAAAACAACAACAGAGAAATGAGACACAGTAACAGATCTAACGTCGCTCATAGAAGAAACAGATATAGATCAGTCACAAAAGGAAATCTTCAGAACTCTGCAGCAATAAAGGAGCTAAGGGAAGCAACCTAGAATAAGGATGCAAAGATAGAGGGGATGAAATGCACAATAGAGGGGATGAAGTACACAATAGAGGGGAAAAATTCTGCCCACCAAAGGGAACTGCAGAAACTAACAGAGGAGGTAGCAGAGGCCACACAAAAGGTCACAGCAGCTACGTTTAGGCTTGAGGAGGCAGAGAACTGTATCAGTGAACTCGAGGACACTCAAACAGAACAAAACAAGCGAGAAAAACAATCAGCTAGGAAAATTAAAGAAAGACAGCCTGAGATCAATGACAGATGCTATGAAGAGGAATAACATTCAAATAATCGGTCTCCCGGAGCACAACACAATTCGACAGCCAAGATAGCAAAGGAATTTCTGGAAGAAAATTTTCCCAACCTAACAAGGGAGAATCAGACACTCATACAGGAAGCATAAAGGACGCCAGGTAACTAAATCCCAAGAAGAACACGCCAAGACATATAATAGTAAAAATATCCAACTTAGAGGAAAAAGAGAAAATTATATGAGCAGCAAGAGAAAGGAAGACAGTCACATACAAAGGAGCACAGGTAAGAATATGCCCAAACTTATCAGCAGAAACCATGAAGAGGAGGAGAGAATGGAGCAACATCTTCCAAAAGCTGAAAGATAAAAATGCCTCCCCCAGAATCCTGTACCCTGCCAAGTTATCCATTAAGATAGAGGGTAAGATAAGGGTCTTCCAGGACAAGGAAGAATTCAAAAAATATACTGCAAGTCACCCGACCCTGCGGAACATGCTAGCTGACTCACTATGGCCAGAGGATCAAGCTCCAACGAGAACCATCAGGAGACCACCATATAGCCCATCTTCATCTAGAAGCCAACATGACAGCAACAAGTACCAGGACAACAGGGTCTCAGATGGAAAAGAGGACAGGATAGAAACCCTCCACTCAAACACAGAACACTGATATGAAGGGATATAGGTAAAGACCCAAAACACAAAACAGAATATGGCAACCATGAAGCCAGAGATTGTAATAATCACTCTGAATACAAATGGGCTCAATTCGTATATTAAAAGAAAGAGCCTGGAGGACTGGATTAGAAAACATAACCCGTCAATCTGCTGCCTGCAAGAGACACATCTTAAGCGCACAGACAAGAACATGCTAAAAATAAAGGGCTGGCAGAAAGCTTACCAATCGAATGGTAACTCCAAAAAGGCAGGAGTGGCTATCTTAATCTCCGACAAAATGGACCTCAAGATCCAAACCATAAAAAGAGACAAAGAGGGACACTACATAATGCTCATAGGCTCAGTAAACCAGGAAACACTTAGCATATTGAATATTTACGCACCTGATAATGGTGCGGCGAATTTCGTCAAACAAACTATTAAAAAGATGACAAAAGAAATCACGGAATCAACAATCATAGAGGGGGACTTTAACACTCCACTATCGGGAAAGACAGCTCACTGGGAAAGAAGCTCAGCAAAGAGGCCAGAGAGCTAAACAATGTACTTAGGCAACAGGGCCTGATAGACATCTATAGAGCTTTTCATCCAAAAGCAAAGGGGTTCACATTCTTCTCCAATCCACACGGATCTTTTTCAAGAATAGACCACATGCTGGGACACAATTCTAGCCTGAGTAAATTCAAACACATAGATGTCTTTCTCAGACCACCATGGCATAAAGCTGGAGATTAATAGGAGGGCATCCAGAAAAGCAAGCGCATCCAATTGGAGAATGAACAACAATCTCCTGCGACATGAATGTGTACAGGCCCAGGTCAGAGAGAATATTAAGAAGTTTCTAGAAACTAACGAGAACGAGCATACAATGTATCAAAACTTATGGGACACTGCAAAGGCAGTTATCAGAGGTAGCTTGATATCATTAAATGCATTATGAAAGAAGAAGAAAGGCGTATGACAGATATGTTAACACAAAACGTCCAACAACTAAACAGTCAACAGAACAACCCCTCCAATAGCAAGAGAAAAGAAGTAATAAAAATCAGGGTGGAGTTAAACCAGTGGGAAGACAAAAGAACAATGCAAAAGATTAACGCAACTAGAAGCTGGTTCTACGAAAGAATCAACAAAATTGACAGTCCTCTGGCAAAGCTTACCAAAGATATAAAGGAGCAAATATCAATAGCCAGGATGAGGGATGAATCGGGGACAATGACAACAGACCCCAATGAGATAAAAAGGATAATCACAAAGTACTATGAAGGTTGGTATTCTAATGAATTCAGAAACCTGGAAGACAAGGATAAATATTTGGAAAAACAGTCTCTCGCTAGATTATCTCAGACAGAGATCAAGAACCTCAACAAACCCATAGCGAAGGAAGAAATAGAGAGGGTCATCAAAAACCTACCAAGGAAAAAGGCCCCAGGGCCAGATGGCTACACAGCAGAATTTTACCAAACATTCAGGGAAGAGCTGACACCGATTCTCCACAAAGTATTCCATAACATAGAAGAGGACGGCAAGCTCCCAAACTCATTTTACGAAGCCAGCATTACTTTGATACGCAAACAGGGCAAAGACCCCACAGGTATAGAGAATTGTAGACCAATATCTCTAATGAACATAGATGCAAAAATCCTTAACAAAATATTGGCCAATAGAATACAAAGGTATATAAAACATGTCATCCATCACGATCCGGTATGATTCATCTCAGGGATGCAGGGATGGTTTAACATCCGAAAATCCATCAATATCATACACCACATCGAGAAGAAAAAGGATAAAATCCATAGGATAATATCCATAGATGCAGAAAAAGGATTTGACAACATCCAGCACCCATTCCTAATCAAGACACTCAGGAAGATAGGATTGGAAGGTAAGTTCCTCAAGCTCATACAAGCTATCTATGAAAGACCAACAGCCAACATCATAGTCAATGGAGAAATGACAAGAACAATCCCACTGAAAAAGGGTACAAGACAAGGGTGCCCCCTGTCCCCTCTTCTATTCAATATCGTTTTGGAGGTTCTGGCTAACAACATAAGACAGCGGAAGGACATCAAAGGGATCCAGTTGGGAGAGGAGGAGGTGAAACTATCGCTATTTGCAGATGACATGATCCTATACATTGAAGACCCCCAAAACTCCACAGTTGGAATACTTACAGCATAGAGGAATACGAAAGAGCAGCAGGATACAAGATCAATAAACAGAAGTCGGTAAGTTTTCTTTTCTTTATTTTTTTGTGATCCAAGTGAGTTTTTATAAAAGATAGAAGAAGTTTCAGGTTTTACAGTTAACTGAACACGGGACTGCACCCTTACACGTGGTGACCTGAGTGGGTGGGGGAGGGGGAGAGAAAGAGAGAGAGAGAAAAGGAGAGAGAGCAAAAGAGAGCGGTAAGTTTTCTATACACATCGGACAGGGCCATGGAAGAGGGGATTAAGAGGGAAGTACCCTTCACAGTAGCTAAGAGCAAACTGAAATACCTAGGAATATATTTAACAAAAAATACTAAAGACCTATGTAAGCATATTTATAAAACCCTATTACAGGAAACCAAAAGTGACCTTCACAAATGGATGACCCTCCCCTGCTCATGGTTAGGTAGGCTGAACATAGTAAAGATGACAGTTCTTCCTAAAGCACTCTACAAGTTCAATGCTATACCAATCCAATTACCACCAACCTTCTTCAAAGAATTTGAAAAACTGACCACCAACTTCATATGGAGAGGGAAGAAACCCAGAATTAGCAGAGAACTCCTCAAGAAGAAGGACACAATTGGAGGACTCGCCCTACCTGATTTCAATGCCTACTACACAGCTACAGTGGTCAAAACAGCATGGTACTGGCACAATGATAGACACTCAGACCAGTGGAAAAGAATAGAAAGCCCAGGAGTAAAATCATCAGCATATAGACAACTGATCTTCGACAAGGGTCCCAAAAACGTCAAGTGGGAAGCAGATGCCCTCTTTAATAAGTGGTGCTGGAAACAATGGATATCCACATGTAGAAAGTTGAAACAAGACGTCTACCTCACCCCATGCACAAGAATACACTCAAGGTGGATCACAGATCTAGAAGTTAAACCCCAAACCATCAGGACCATTAAGGAGGGAATCGGGACTAATCTCAGAGCACTGGCCTAGGGAGCACATGACTCACTGCAACAGGGAAGGGGACACATACAGGTGAACTGGAAATCGACAAAAGGGATCTAATAAGAATAAAACACCTGTGCACCTCGAAAGACTTTGCCAAGAGGGTGACAAGGCAACCCACAGACTGGGAGAAGATTTTTAGTAATGACACATCAGACAAAGGGCTCATTATTAAAATCTACAACACCATCGTGACCTGCAAAAAGAGGAAAATAGTTAACCCCCTAAGGAAGTGGGCAAAAGAACTGAAAAGAATTTTCACTAGAGAGGAGACCCATATGGCCAATAGCACATGAGAAAGTGTTCAAAGTCCCTTGCCATAAGAGAAATGCAAATCAAAACAACCATGAGATACCACCTAACACCCCTGAGGCTAGCCCAGATCAGTAAATCAGAGAGCAACAAGTGTTGGAGGGGCTGTGGTGAAATAGGAACCCTCCTCCACTGCTGGTGGTCGTGCAGATTTGTACAGACACTGTGGAAAGCAATCTGGCGATACCTAAAGAAAATGGAAATCGATCTACCTTACGACCCAGCCATCCCTCTACTGGGCATATACCCGGTTGAAGCAGCAAATAAAACACGACCAGTCATATGCGCTCCAATGTTTATTGCGGCACAATTCACAATCGCAAGGACTTGGAAACAGCCTAAGTTTCTATCGATAAATGAGTGGATTAGCAAACTTTGGCACATACACACAATGGAGTACTATGCAGCACTAAAAAGCACCGATGAGCACATGAAACACGTTATTTCATGGGAAGAGCTGGAAGGAATTATGTTAAGCGAGGTAAGCCAGACCAAAAGGGACAGGTACAATATGAGTCCCCTGAGGTAAGTACAATCAACATGAAAGAAATAGAATAAACATCCATCTCACAATAAATGGGGGAGGAAGCATAGATAGTTGGAGGGAGGGCAGGCGACACTTAGGGAGGCACATGAGAGCCCAGCATAAAGAAGGAGAAGTGGGGTAGGGGGAGGGAGAACCGGGATGGGGAGAATCTGAGTGGATGGTATGGATGGGGGGAAACATGGCACTAACCCACTCGGGGGGGAGTATCGGTTGTGTCCCCACAGATCTGGAACATGCATACGGACCCCACCACGACACACCAAACAAGGAGGGCAACGTAAGTACGGAGGACTACACAAAGAGACTGGATCATACGCTGGCCCAAACCAGAATTAGGCCGACACCCACATTCGAAGGGAATACCACAGAAAACAAAAATAGATTGTCTGGAGTGGGAAAGGAACTGACCCACCACACCACATCCAGAAGGAAGCTGAAACAAAAGAAGGAGAAAGGACGTAGTGGAGTACACCTGGGTCCACCAAGCCCAAAGTCGATAGACCAGCTAGAAGGGCCCGTCATACAGAGAGGACCATTCAGCTGACCACACTACGAGATACGACATCCTGCACCAACATATGGCCCTACATGGGACAGCACCTGAGACACAATGGGGCATGGGCGACTGAGCTGACCCCGCCACACTGAGGCAAACACTGGGGGGGGCGGGGTCCAATGGAGCAGCGGGGGAAGCAGAGCAAAAGAGATCCTGAGGGAGTATAAAGGATGGACTTTGGGGCAGGACGTGGCACCACACAAGTTTCATCTGGAAAACACTCCTAAAGGCCAACAAAGAGACCTTGAACTACTACCAATTTTTTTTTCTTTGCTATCTTTGTTTTGTCTTTTCTGTTTTTTTTTTTTAACCTGGTAAATTTTGTAGGTTAGTGGCTTTTTGCCTATCAGCATGTCGGTGTTGCTTCT
The DNA here is from genome assembly GCF_050624435.1 of Tenrec ecaudatus. Lineage (NCBI taxonomy): Eukaryota > Metazoa > Chordata > Mammalia > Afrosoricida > Tenrecidae > Tenrec > Tenrec ecaudatus. The sequence goes on along the minus strand of NC_134548.1, from coordinate 3,048,614 downwards.
GTCAAAGCCATGTTCTTATGTGCCATTTGGGGGCTGTCAAAGTCATCTGCATTTGTATGCACATATTACTATATCAGCAGGTCCACCTAGACAAGATAGGCTGGACAAATAATGAGAGAAGAAAACAACAGGACCAACGGTCCTGGAGGGACATGAGAGCGTGGGAGGTAGGGGAAGGGAGGAGGTGTCGTCCAACACAGGGACAAGGGAACAGCGAGTGGTTCAAAACCAGAGGAGGGCGGGGAGGGGAGGACTGGTAGGGAGTGACCAAGAGCAAGGTAACTGAGAGGAACTACTGAATCCAGAATGAAGGCCAAACATGGTAATGGGTCGGGAGGAAAGCGAAAGGAAATAGAGGAAAGGAGTAGGAGGCAAAGTGCATACAGAGAAGCCTAAATACAGACATGTACATTTGTAAATATATTTATGATTATGGGGGCAATAGACCTATGTGCAGATATTTATAGGTTCAGTAGTAGGGTAGCAGATGGACATTGGATCTTCTCATGCATAATCCCCCAATACAATAGCACCTACCCAGCTAAACGGTCATTTCATGATACCCACCTTCCCGACATGATCACTGAAGGCAGACGTGTGTATAAGCAAACGTGAAGAAAGCTGATGGTGCCCAGCTATCAAAAAGATATAGCGTCTGGGGTCTTAAAGGCTTGAAGGCAAACAAGCGGCCATCTAGCTCAAAAGCAACAAAGCCCACAGAGAAGAAGCACACGGCCTAAGTGAATACAAGGTGTTGAATGGACCAGGTAGCAGATACAAAGGAACAAAAACAATCATTGTGTGATCACCTTCCTCACATAAACGCTGACGACGAATGTGTGCATAAGCAAGTGTGGTGAAGAAGGCTGATGGTGCCCGGCTACTGAGAGATACAGCGTCTGGGGACTTAAAGGCTTAAAAGCAAACAAGCGGCCATCTAGCCCAGAAGCAACAAAGCCCACACGGAAGCAGCACACCAACATAGGTGATCGTGAAGGGCAGAGGAGACCAGGTTTCAACAACAAATGCAGGGGGAGGGGAAAAACATCTCCGTGAATAAGGGGGAGTGCGTGATGGGGACCCAATGCCCATCTGTAGACAGCTGGACATCCCTTGCAGAGGGGTAGTGGGGAGGAGATGGGCCACTCAGGGTTCAGTGTAGCAACAATGAAACTCAAAACCTTCCTCTGGTTCTTGAACGCTTCCTCCCCTCCCAATTATCATGACCCCAATTCTGCCTTGCGGACCTGGTTAGACCAGAGGATGTACAGCGGTGCAGTATGGATCTGGAAACACAGTGAATCTAGGACGGATGAACCCCTCAGGACCAGCGGTGGGAGTGGCGACACCAGGAGGGAAGGGGGTGCAGAAAGGAAGAACCGATCTTGGAGATCTATGTGTAACCTCCTCTCTGGGAGATGGTCAATGGGAAGGTGGGTGAGGGGAGGCGCCGGGCAGTGTAAGATAAGATAAAATAATTATTTATAAACAAGGGTGCAGGGGGAAGTGGGAGGTGGGGAGGGAAGGGGAGAGGAAAAAAAGGAAATTGAGCTGATTCCAGGAACCCAAGTGGAAGGCGAATTTTGAGAATGGTGAGGACAACAAATGTATAAGGGTGCTTTGCTCAATTGATGTATGCATGGATTGTGATAAGAGTTGTATGAGCCCCAATAAAAAGATTTATTAATAAAAAAAGAAATTGTAAACCTCGAAACCTCTCCTTTCCTTCATGAAAAAACTCACTTGGAACGCAAAAGTGCTTCTGTGACATGAGTTCTTTCGGCGCTGTGAACCAAGAACCAAACAGGTACATAAGATACGGCCAAGAAACTTGTCACAGATCCATGACAGGAGGCACAACAATGCATGGCAGTTTCAGGTGGGTCAACAGAAGCAGGAACAGGACCATGGGTGGGAGTCATGCAATATGCATGGTTGAAGATTTATAAGACTTTCAACAGGACATTTCAACCCAGGCAGTCAGCCAAACTGATAGGGCATGACTATGCACACCTAGTACTGTCCCCGGTATGGTCATCTCCATCAAGGACACACCAGGCAGGACCTAAGAGAGCCTGCCCTTCCCTGGGCAGGCTGGAGAGAGGTGGAGGTAATCCACACTCTAATTCCATGGGCGTGAGGGCAGAAATAGTTACACAGTATTGTACTGATAGGGGGAAATCAGTGGAGGCTTAAGCTATGGGGGACTCTGATGATGGATGTGGGGCTATCCCAGGTATCCACAGCCTTCTGGAAACCTGCATGGTCAGAATTTGACATCCTTCCTTGAATGACGACATATGGAACTTTTTTTTGGCCTGTTTCCCGTCTGTCCAATTCCCAGTCAGACAACTCTGCATCCTTTCCATCTCATTTAGTCTACACTGAGGGGTTTTCTGCTGTGGGAGTTAATTAGCTCCTTCAATCCTGGCTGAATCGCTTACCAACGATTGTGTACTGTTTTCTAGGTGAGACTCTATTTTTCAAAGGTCCTTAGATTTACAAATGCATTTTCGAAATATTTTAAGTCCTGTTTGTATTTTGCACAATTTGTTTATTTACTTTAATTCGGCCAGGTTGAAGTCTTTTCTAAAGAGAAAAAGAAAAATTAAGGTCTGCAACCAGTACATGTCTGATATGATCACAAACTGGAAAAATGAAAGCCTTGTTCCGGGATGATAAAGAAAGCTATGTAGTAAAGTAGAAAACAAGCTGTACCATCCCACTAGTGGTTGCTAATTTTTCTCTTTATTTTTCTGTTCCTAGCCATGTAAAACAGGTAATAATGATAATTTATCGGTCGTTATGCAAAACTTAAACCAATGAGATCCATATTCACTGGCATTCAGGCAATGCCAGTGTATAGCAGACCATGCTGCCCAGCTTTACATAAATACACAACCTTTCTTCTGAGGAAGTGCTCGTGGATTTGCAGTTACAAGCCCAACGCCGTGTCACGGTGCCATCAGGACTCCATCTCCCAGACAAACCAAACCACTCACTACCACAGAGTCCATGCCGACTCATCGTGACCCTACAGGACAGGGTAGAACTGCCCCTGTTGTGGGGGACCAGCCTCCCACAACTGAATGGGTCCAAGGGGACAGATGTGTAATTGAGGGGTAAGGTAAAGAGACGTCAGACAAGACAAAGTATTCACAGGCTCATCTCTTCAGTCATGACTTCAGGAGCCAGGCCTGAGCAGAGAGAGATACAACGTAATATCATGAGTTCATATTATCTTGGGCCATCAGGCCACGGTAAGCACATAGGTAACAGGAAAAGGTTGTCCAAGAGACATACATGTAGCATGAGGGGGGCGAGCTAGGGGTGTCCACGCATTAGCAAGGGGAAGCCAGTAGAGGCACAAACATAGCAAGATGGGTGGGCTCTAGAACCAGGATGGAAGCCTAACCTGGATCCTCTCAGAGCTGGCTTGACCTTAGACGTCTTTGACCTCTCCTCCAGGGGAACAATCTGATCCTTATCAGAAGGGAGTGGGGCCTACTTAGGGTGGGACAGACAATAGGGTCTGATTGTCTTAGATGGCTGACAACCTTCAGGCAGATAACCTTTAAGTAGTTGACCTTCAAGCGTATATAGGAACACCCCCACGCTTAAAAGTAGCACCTGAGATTTGGCATTGTTATGGGGGGGCATCATGGGGAACAACTTTTACTTAGGAGAATGTGAGTGGGGTGCAGTGAAGGTTTCCTCCATGGGAGCCCTGGCCTCCTCGACTCCTTAACGTATGAATGTTGACAGTTTGCCTGCATACACTCTGTTCTGGGTTCTGCTCCCCAAATTTTCCTCTTGTTTTATTAAATTCAAAAGGGCCACTGAGGAGACATGGCCACTTTCTATACATAGAAAGTTTTTGACTGTCAAGGCAAAATGAATGACAATATGTAATGCAGCCAGACCAAAACTTATGCTAAAGAATATATTGTGAATCCTGGCCAGGGGGTGGCGGAGGGGGTGGGGTGTTAAGCCCCCCAGGTTCATCCACCAATTGTTTAATTGTGTCAATGTTAGGGTATGATTGAAAATCTAAATGTATTGGAAATCACCATTTTTAGCTTTTTGATATCCCGTGGGATTTCTCCTTCACCTGAGTGTGTTAGGCAGCATTCTCTATTGAGACAAAACCAGGACAGTTATGATCTTATGTATACATTAGAGGATAGGTTTATACAGAGAGAAGGGATGTAACAACGAATCAGTCCACACAGCAGTACAGAGGGCTCAGTTCAACTCCCTTCCGTGAAACAGTTAATAGACTGGAAATCCTTCAACTCAAGTGGGTTGCCTAGTCCAAGGTCAAGGAAGCAGACAGAGGATTCAGTCCTCAGGCAATGCAGGCAGAGTCTGCCCTCGGGCAGCAAAGAGTAGGTGGGTCACCAAGAGTCAGCAACTCAGGAGCTTAGCGAAGCTGACCTGGATGGGATGGAAAGCAAGCAACACAAGGTGACAGGATCCACCAGCCTCCAGTTGAAGCAGTGTACACTCCAGCCGCATGGTGAAGCAGGTCTTGACAGAATATCAAGCTCTAGCCACAGGACCACAGTTGGCTTGTTAAGAGAAAGTGTAGCTCACAAGTGGAGTCACAGAACTAGCTAATGCAGCCACATGCAGGTCCAATCACCAGAGAGCAAGAGAAGAGAGGGGCAGGCCTTGCATAGCCATTGATTTCTTTACCCTCCGATCAAACTGAGACCTGATTAATCCCCGACATTCCTATTGGGCAGGTAGGCACAATAAGCCTAACGATTACACTAAGCTATGAGGAAGACTTTGATGGAAATTTTTCCTTTTTTAGCTGCTGGAAATCTAATGAGATATTACCTTTAAATCCCTGCCAATCGTTTAAAGCTCAATCCTATAGGGTTGGTAGGTAGCTGGAGAGGGGGCTGTTTCTCTCCAAGCCTAAGGACCCCTCACAGGTAGTTAGAAACCAATAAGGGCTAGAGAGCATGTGAAAATTCAGGCTCTGAGCCTGGAGGGGGCTGGGTGTGCCCCAATCTAGGCCAGGTGGGATAATTCAGCTAATGGATCAACCAGTACCATTGACCACGCCTCCCAGCGGAAGGCCCCAAAAGGCTGGAACTTCGAGACCACCTCCCTCTTTCCCAGCTGCTCCTCCGCCTGTTTCTCTGTCCTCAGGTTTCCACGTGTGGGTGTGAAGTGCCCCAAGGGTGCCTGTGTCAGAGCTGAAACTTCCATCCTTTATAAAATCTCACAAGCCAGGCTTAGACGGGAATTCTTTCTCATGCAAAGCCAAGAACCGAGGTATTTCCCACCTGAGAAATTGAACAGGGTTACATTATGTGGATAAGGGTTTACATAAAAACAGGCCACATTCGAATACATTGTAGCATCAAATGATACTAAAAGTCCATAATATCATCTTCTAGTAAGTGAACATTCTGTTGTACTAATCCAAAATTTTTCGCATGAAACTGTTTAGTTATGTTAGAATCCTGGAGTCTCTTTGGGGACATTGGCAATGGCGGGAGCAATTATGAGTATCAGGATGGCAGACCTCCAGAATCTGCGAGGTCTGCTTGATGTTTCAGGTAACTTCAGCAACAGAAAGCAAGGTGTTTGGATAATTTCTTATTCGTGTCACATCATCAGCTGTCACTTCCTGGATTTGGGTCAAACATGTCACCAAGGGGGGGGGGGGATCCATTTGCTCACTCCTTTGCCTGAAAAGACTCAAAGCAAATAGCCCCTCACAAGAGCGTTCAGCAAACCCAGACACCATTGTCATCTTTCCAACAGGTCTTCTCTGGATCAGCTTTTTATGAGAGGGTAGAAATCGGTTTCTCTGTCCTAATGTTAGAAGCTTCTAGCAAAAAGAAAAAAATCCTGTTAATAAAACTAAAGGAAGTTTTTCATGTACAGAATCGCCATTTGCCTCCCCCTCCTGTTTTAATAATTGAGATTTTTATAGTGCTATGTGTCCATTCACCAAGGACCTGAATTTTCGGGTTGTAAGGGATGCCTGTTACATGATGAATATTCCAATCTTGACAAAAACTGCAAAACCATTTGCTGGTGTAAGCGGGGGCCATTGCCTGTGTTCAGATGTGTTGGGGTGTCCACCACAGGCAGACAAGACAGCAAATGGCTGATGACCTGCTTTGTGGATTCAAAACCAGTCATGGCTGATGCCCATAAAAATCCTGAGAAAGTATCTATAATAACCTGTACAGCTCCTAGGCGTCCAAATGAGTGTATGTCAGAGTGCGTTTGGCTGGGTTCAAAACCACCAGCAGCTCCTCGGAGAAAGATGGAGAATTCTACTCTTATAAGCAGTCACAGTCTTGGAAACATGTGAGAATGAACCTGCCTCCCACCACAGAGTGAGTTCTGCGGAACTGTTGTACAGGGAAGAAGAAACAAAGAGACAAAGAATATGGTGTGCTCCCGTCCTCCACGGGGTAAGGAAAGCAAGCGAGAAAGAGAGAGAGAGAGAGAGAGAGAGAGAGAGAGAGAGAGAGAGAGAGAGAGAGAGAGAGAGGGAGAGAGAGAGACAGAGAGATAGAGAGACAGAGAGAGAGAATTTTATCTATTTTTCAGAGGATCAATTTTCATTTATATGATATCTGTAGATCCACTTGCAAATGTACAATGATTGATCAACTCCATTATGTGTTCACAGACATTGGAGTAGTCACACCTTCTTTTCTTTTACGGTTAGAACCAACTCTGGGGGGAAGCGGGAAGGGGGGGGGAAGAGGACCCGATGCAAAGGGCTTAAGTGGAGAGCAAATGCTTTGAAAAAGATTAGGGCAAAGGATGTACGGATGTGCTTTACACAATTGATGTATGTATATGTATGGATTGTGATAAGAGTTGTATGAGCCCCTAATACAATGTAAAAAAAGAAAAAAGAAGCACTCTGTTAGGAAAATTCTTGGAAAGGTCTCTGTTTAGAAATGTAAACTTTCCCTCAGGTGAATATTAGGTCAGTTAGGGAGCACACATTCCTTATATTTTGTAGCTTCAAAAATATTGGCATTTATCTGGTGGGGAGAGATAGTGGTGGGTTCACCTGCGAGTGATTGTGAACAGGACTACCTGGAGTGCCACTCTGCTGGTATAAAATGAGCCCCCTGAGATAGGAGGAGGGACTCTTATTTCCAGCAAGAGCCAGGATTGGAGCACATCCTCTGGGCCCAAGATGCCTGGGCAGTGAACTCCCAGATCCAGGTGACAGCTATACCATCAGAGGAGCAGCAGCCGAACCAGAGCATGGGACAGATTGGTGGACTTTCCAACACAGAGAGCAAGTTAATGTGAGTGTAGAGAGAGGTGAGGGATTGGTTATTGAGGAGGGAAAGAGGAAGAATGGAGGCATCGTTTCATGTCAACTTAAACATATATAAAAATGTCGGGATGGAGTTTACCCTGCAGTCAGGTCACAGCCTGATGGTGACTCTTCATGACTGTGGACTTCTCATAATGAGGACACTGGGGACCTCCCCTTTCTCTGTACCTTCACCTTTCTGCTGGCTGACCCTGCTTGCTGCCAGAGCCCTGGAGATGCATCCGCCGCCATTGGATCCATAAGATTTTGCACATGCTGGCCTTTGGTCTTTCTGCATTGTGCCTCATTGCATGTGACTCTGTGAGTCTGAAGAGGGACTAATGGACGAGGGTCGGCCTTATGGACTTGCGTTGAACTGGGCTGGGATGTTTGCTCAATATAGAATTACTTCTTGATATAAAGCTCTTTCATATACGAGTGTTATTGGATTTATTTCTCTAGTCAACCCGGCCTGCCCAGGGATGGAGAAAGAGAACCCATATATATAAAGAAGTTAACAGGATATTGTTGTTGATCTTGGCCTTTGATGGGCTTTGTAAGTATGTACAGTATGGGTTTTAAAAAAAATAAAATTCCTCTAGATTCCTAAATAGTTGTGTGAAGAGAGAGAGAGAGAGAGAGAGAGAGAGAGAGAGAGAGAGAGAGAGAGAGAGAGAGAGAGAGAGAGAGAGAGAGAGAGAGAGAGAGAGAGAGAGAGAGAGAGAGAGAGAGAGAGAGAGAGAGAGAGAGAGAGAGAGAGAGAGAGAGAGAGAGAGAGAGAGAGAGAGAGATTGAAATGAACTTGGAGACTTTACTATCAAACTAGGCTTACTTCACATATACATTTAAGATGAGTCGGGATGGATTCGATGCCAGTAAGAGAGTCCTAAGGTTTTTCTCTAAGGAGCTCCGTTTGGGAAGTTTTTCTTTATAGAAGAAATTCGAAGCCCCAAACCAAACCCAGGGCGGAACTACTGAACAACCCGGACACAAGTTCCATCACTCTGCGTTCCCACACGGAAGCTTTTTACTGGAACAACGAACGGCGGAGAAAGCGGAAGCGGAAGTGCTCGTCCTGGTTCCCAGGCTGCGCTCAGTCCCGCTCGGCCTCTTGCAGGAGGCCGGTCTCCCAGTGTCCACGGTGTGATTTCTCTCCTGTCGCGCGGGCTCCGTCCAGGTCCGACCCGCCGCCCCGTCCCCCCTCCCGGACCGTCTGCGCCCCGAGGCCGCCCAGGAGCCGGGCTGGAGCTGCGCGTCTCCGTGTGGGCCCAGGTCACCCGTGCCCGGCCTGTGCTGGTGCTGATCCATCCTGCTGCCGATTCAGCGGGCGCCGGGCTGCGGGCACCGCGCCTCCTCTTGTGCACAGACCCGCCCCAGGACGCGGGGGAAGCCTTTTACTAAAGCTAGCCAGCCGGGTTGCAGTGAGATCGTGCCCATCTTTGAAGGGAAGATGCAAATCGCCAGTGTCGGCTGCATGCATGGCCGCGCAGGGCTGCAAACGTGCAGTGGATGAAGTGGGAGAAAGTCTCTCCAAGAGGAACCAGCATTTCCTCCGCTTGAAACAGAGCTCAGAAACTCCTAGGTTAATTTTTTTTAATGTAGGTATAAGGTTTATTTGGACGCGAAAACAGAATCAAAGACCCAGTTAACGGAGTTTTAGAAGCAGGCTTTATTGAGAAGCTTGCGCGCGGGTTCAGCAACTCAGGGTATTGAGCTATTGAAACCGCGCCGCGTAGAAATCCTGGTGGCGTTTTTATGCCCACTGCTGGCAGGCAAGGCTGGGGAGGATCTGCGCACACAGGTGCTCCAGAAGGGAGAAGGTCGTTAATCGTATCTGTATGTCAGGGATGGGTGGAGTGACCGTATCTTCGGAAAACATTCTGGCTTTGGGACGAGCTGGGTCCAGGAATTTGGGGTTGAGCAGGGGAGGGGAGGTCAGTTAGGGGTCAGTCTGGAGAGCTAAGATGGAGGTGCAGGACTCAAAATGGAGTCTGTTGTGCCAAGACCGGACAGTAGGGAATGGCAGTGTCATGATATGAAAAAGAAGTAGTTGGAACCTTGAAGCAGAAGAAAGAAAAATGCGTTGCATGAAGAGCAGGAAAATAGCAATTGTATGTCTATTATGAAAAAATGATATGTTACAGCACCGTAGGAGGGACGTGACTTCCTGTAGTGAACACCGTATATTGGAGACAGTAGTGTACTCTGTACACTGGAACGTCTTCTGAGTTATATGTACAGATTCTCTGGTTGTAGCTTTGAGCTCGAAGCCGAGGACCAGTCAGTCCTTTCTTTCTCAACATTGTTTGCTCTGAATCCATCCATCCACAGGGCTCAAGTATTGGTCAGTGACAAGGAGTCCAGTCCAGTTGGCTGGGGATCGAAGGCAACTCTGTGGCACATCCACAGAGCCCCAGGAAGGATTGCCCTTCTCTGACTGGTGTGTGGACCGAACATAATTCATCTTCCTCCGCTGAAGTGCTCAGTGACCTGCTCCCCCTGCCATTTATTTAGTGAAGCGGCTTCTTGGGCTGAGAGATCGTGTTGTCCCCGAACCCCAGCTCCCGTAACAAGGAAATGGTGAGTTCTGTAACCCACAGGGATATTTGTACCATAAGTGGGAGAGACCTTGCGATAGTTTATTGTGCCAGCCTGGCCGATAAACACAAACAAGTAGGATTAACTGAAGGGCAGAGGGATAACTGGCTCGGTGAGCCTCACCTTGGTTGTTCTGTGCCTCAGTTTAAAGGGGTACACTACCTGTGGGATGCCTAGCCTGTGGACTGTGTCGCTGTAAGTTGAGGTCCCTTTAAGCCCACATGATTGGAATGTTTTTCTCTGGAGCTGGGGACCGACAGTTGATGACAGTTGGGGACCTGCCTTGCTGTTTGCTGCCTGGGTATATATAGCCCAGCTCTCTCTACAGAAGGGGACTGGCAACTGGCAGCTCTCAAGCCTTAAAAGACTGCTAATGTCTCACTGCTTTATAATTTAACTGTTAATTTCTTGTATTATCTATCTATATAATTTAACGGTTCATTTCTTATATATCTATCTTTATAAATATATATAATTACTAGCAATCTGGTTTGTCTCTCTAGAGAACCCTGTCCAACACAGACCTGATAGGGATTTTTCTTTTTTGGGAGGTGTCGGGGACAACTATGCTGTGGGAATGTGATTCCGCTATACAGGGAAAGGATGAATAGTGGACTAAGGCCCAGAGCCCCCAGTGGCATCTTAGGCCCTGCGCCACGTCATTGGACCCTCCCTTAGATATATGCAGCTTTAAGATTTGGACGTTTGAGTTCGCCTTTCTTGGGTGACTCAGAGTTGGCTCCACGTGGTGGTAGGATACATACCTGTACATGTTGAGATTTCACGTGTTGACTAGAGTAGAGAACATCCTCTTTCTAGTGAGTCTGGATGAAGGTGTGCTGCCCTTGTTTCCACTGTTGGTCATCTTATGACCTGAGTGTGCTTGAGTGAAGCACAGGTGGGTTTATGTTCGTGGAGCGGCACCATCATTAACGATTGGTGGGCAGAACTCTTCTGGAATTGGAAATGGTGGGCAGATGTGGTTCTGTGTCACCTGTGGACTCTCTTGCCCTCTCTGAAAGGGACGTGGAGGATGGGAAAATAGGTGACTGACATGTCAGCCCATTGACTCCACTCCAATTCATCGTGACCGGGCAGGACAGGGTGGAAATACCCCCTGTGGGTTTCTGAGCATGTCACTCTCTACAGGAGTCAAAAGTCTCATCTTTTCTTCCTGGCGAAGCTGGGGGTTTCGAACTGATGACCTTGAGGAGCACAGCCCACGGCCTCACCGCTAGAGCAGGAGGGCTCCTGAACGTGCACATAGAAATACGTCATTTATAAGAGCTGTATGAGCCCCTAATACAATGTTTTTTTTTTAAAAAGCTGTATGAGCCCCTAGTGAAATTATTTTTTAAAATAAAAGAATTAAAGTTTGTTGGAAAACACACACACACAAAGAAATACATAATTTTTCCAAAAGATTCTACATTTTCCCCCCTATCAGATGGATGCCAGACCTCCCAGACTTCTAGAGAGTAGGAGCACTTGGAACCTTGGGTGGCCAGTGTGTGTGAACTGTTGGTCCTCGCATGTGAGGAAGCAAAAGGAGAGGTTGCCATCCGGGTGATGATGGTTAGGTGGATGTGAGGACTTACTTGGTTGGAGTTCGGCTGTATTAAAATTTTTTTTTCACAATAACAATATGTATTTTGTATTATATTACAAATAAATGAAATCCATTTCACAAAATTAAATTTTGTGTTGAAGCAAAAAATACATTTTTTTAGACTGCCAAGCGGGAGAAGTAGACCGTGATTACATTCATTCAAAACACGAAGAGGTTATTTCCATGTGTTGGAAGACTGAGGTAAGGCTTCCTCTCAGTAGGGGAAGCGACTGTGGTGAAGAGTTGAGGCTGTCGGCTACGGATGCTGTCGGGAAGACTGGCTTACATCACATGATCTGAATTCTCAGTATCCTCTCAGTGCATCTCAAGCTTGGCTCTGGTTCGCATTCGTTACCTGTTACTTTCACCATCCAGTCCGTGTGTTCTCTTTTAGGATTCGGAGCTGATTCAGGATGTGGCTGTCATCTTCAGCCAGGAAGAGTGGGAATTGCTGGATAGCGCTCAGCGGAAACTCTACAAAGATGTGATGATGGAAACATTGAAAAACCTGGCATCAGTAGGTAAGACTGCCGTCGACACCGGGTGTCTGTTTGTCTCGGTGCAAATACCTTTGTTTAACAAAATATTTTCATAGACTTTGCTTTGATATTTGGGTTGAAAAGCAGAGTGCATTGTGTAGGAAAATAGGCATGGCCATTTGGTCTGTGGAGCTCAACTATCCTGCTTTTACCATAGACATAAAACTGTGTCCGAGTGAGCTTTCCTTTGCTTTTATTACAAGCTCCGCGGTTCTCAAAGTTTTAAAATGGTAAGTACTGTCTTCAGGGGTCACTTCGAAACACTTGGAGATACGTGGTTTGGGGTTGGATAGAGTTTTACTTTTATTTATTTGGTACCACGTGTGTTGTCCGTTTGTTGTCCTGTGGTGGCTCGTGTGTTGCCGCGATGCTGGACGCTGTGTCACTGGTCTTTCAAATGTCAGCAGGGCCTCCCAAGGTGAACACGTTTCAGTGGAGCTTCCGGGCTTAGGAACAGCTAAAGAGAAGAAAGTGGTGGCCAACGTTGTAGGAAGTAGCCACTGAAGACCTGTGCACAGCATGACAGCTGTCGGATATGCCGGAGGATGGGGCCCTGGGGTCAGAAGGCACTCAAAATGCGACTGAGGATGAGCTGTTGCCTCAAGTGGAGGTGGCCATGGTGACATGAGTGGAGTAGAGCTTGTGGGAGTAAAGTCTTCAGGATCTGCATTTTCTGACGGGGCTCACCTTACAGGCATTATTCAAATTCATGCACCTCCCAGGAAAGCTAGTGATGAATAAATTGAATTTTAGATGATCAAGAGGGAGAAGTAGACTGTGATTACATTCAGTCAAAACATGAAGAGTTATTGGATTCTACCAATGTCTTCAATCTAAAGTTGATCAAACGGGCTATCAGGTTTCATTGGTTATTATTGGCGCTTGGAGCACAACACCAAATGTTGGAAACAGAGAGGAAGGAGGGTTGGAAAATATGGTCTTGATAGAAACCAAGTGCCTGCAGAAAGCATGGTAGAATTTTGCAAGATGCATGACTTGTTCATAGCAAATACTTTCTTCATCATACAAAAACTGACTGTACTCGTGGGCTTCTCCAGGTGGAATATGCAGGAATCAAATTGACTACATTTCTGGGAATAGAAGATGGAGCAGCTCGATATCAGCAGCTAAACCAAGGCCAAGACTGTGGAATAGACCACCAATTACTCATATGTAAGTTCAGGTTAAAGCTGAAGGAAGCTAAGACAAGCCCCCAAGAGCCAAAATACAACCTTGAGTCTATCCCACCAGAATCTCAAGAACAGATCTGAGGCATTCAACATGAATGGCAAAGACCTGATGAGCTGTTTGGAGACACCAAGCACGTCCTACGTTGGCCTCCCAGGATCGCATCTGCAGAATAGCTTGTATTCTGCCAGCTTCGGAGACAGGAGGGAAAACAAACCTGTCAGAGGCCCAATCCATTCCCAGTTTGCTCAGTAGCTGGTGATTGGAAGATAACTCTGCGACAGTGCTCAGGTCCTGGGCAGGGAGGCCTCCTTCCAGGATTCGCTTGACCCAGTTCTGCCTCTTTCTTGAAAGCATCATGGCTGCCCTCAGACCCTTGGTGAAGCCTAAAAAAGAGGACCAAGAAGTTCACCCGGCACCAATGCAACCACTATGTCCAGATTAAGCACAACTGGTGCAAGCCCAGAGGCATTGACAACAGGGTGCAGAGAAGATTCAAGGGCCAGATCTTCATGCCCAACCTTGGTTACAGGAGCAACAAGAAAACCAAGCACATGCTGCCCAGTGGCTTCGCAAGTTCCTGGTCCACAACATCAAGGAGCTGGAAGTGCTGCTCATGTGCAACAAGTCTTACTGTGCAGAGATTCCTCACAACCTTTCCTCCAAGAATCGCAAGGCCATCGTAGAAACAGCAGCATAACTGGCCATCAGAGTCACCAATTCCAATGCCAGGCTGCACAGTGAAGACAATGAACAGATAATCCATTTGTGAGTTTTTTTGTGCTAAATAAAGCCATAAATGAAAAAAAATAGAACGTCATATGTAAAAGATGCAAAAGGTCATTAAAAAAGATCAGAAAGAGGTGATCAAACTGGATGTCAGAAGACACTGAAACTTGCTCTTACTTGTAGAGCAGTTAAAGCAAATGGAAGAAACGATGAAGTCAAAGAACTAAACACAAAAAGAAATAAAGAATAAGGTGATGCTCAAAATACTAGATTTATAAAATCCAACAAGGAAAAACACTCAACATTTCTTAAACTGAAATCACTCAAGAAAAACTCAAGCCTCAAGTTGAAATATTGAAGGATTCTGTGGAAAGAACTATTGGGTGATGTTGGAATCATCAAAAGAAGATAGAAAGAAGCCAGAATTCGTGTGCCCAAAAGTACGAGTCTGCATTAAGCCATTTCAAGACTGCATTTGAGGAAGAGCCAATGGTACTGAAAGAAGAAATCTCAACTGCATGAAAGCATTATCCATTGAGATATTTCAGTAAACTGGATGAAGCACCGAAACACTCTTCACTGCCAGGAAATTTGGAAGACAGCTACCTGGCCATATTTGTACCCATTCCAAAGAAAGGTGACCCAACAGAATGCTCATATTATAGAATACTATCATTGAGATCAGATACAAGTAAAATTGTGCTGAAGATCATCCAACAATGGTTGCAGCAGTACATTGACAAGGAGCTGCCAGAGGTTCGGGCTGAATTCACATGAGGATGTGGAATAAGATCTCATTGCTGTCATCAGATGAATATTAGGAGAAAGCAGAGAATACCAGAAAAATATGTACTTGTCTTTCATAGACGATTCAAAGGCATTTGACTGTGGATCACATAACACATCGGGATTGCCTCAAAAAGCCTTCCCATGAATCCAAGAATGTTCCATTGTGCTCATGCAGAACCGGTACGTGGATCGAGAGGCAGTTGTGTGAACTGCATGGGTTAAAAGCAGACGAGGTGTGCTCAGGGGAGTATGCTGTCACCATCCTTATTCCATCTGTAGCTGAACAAATCATCAAAGAGGCTGGGTTATATGAAGAACAATGTATGTAGCAACAGGATGGGAGGAAGAATTATTAATAACACTTTGGGAAATGCGGATAGAACACTTTCTTTGCTGAAAGTGAGGAGAACTTGAAGCAGCTGGCAGAGTTTCCATGTGTTGATTACAGGTTTGAAAATTCTTTACTGAAGTAAACTTATGAAGTACCTGTTTGTCTTCAGAGGCCCTGGAGAGACGTCATATCAGAGCGTTTTTCAGTGCTCTGTAATGTCCTCTTTTGTTTTCTGTGAGGAGCATGCCCGTTCAGATTGCTCTACTAGAAAACCAAGAAAATATTTTAAGACAGTGGATATAAGACTCGTTCAGGACCACTGTGCTGGGAAACACTTGGAAAGCTAGTATTTGGGAGAAGACTTGCCCCACAGGCAGGGAATTACATCTAGATCGCGCAGCTAGAAGGTATCTGTTGCCTTGAGGGTACAACTTTTATATATTTCTCTTTGGGACAATCTGATTCCCAAACACGACTTCTAGTTTCAGCATTGCTCTCACAACTGAGGTCGCCGAAATCCTTCCAATCTTTTAATGCTACGTGTGTGTCGTGTCCAGCGTCTTTCTGTTTTTCTCTCCTAGTGCCACCTATTGATGGCCTCATCCTTCTCAATCCCCATGGAAGTATTTTCTACAAAGGAAGCTTTCCATGTATTGCTACACTGTTTATAAACAGCGAAATGTGGCCAAGTGTTGTCTTTGTTCAAACAGGCCTTTCCCTAGTAATTCCATTTATTTTTAAAAATATTTTATTGAGAGCTCTTACATAGATCATGACATTCCATCAATCACATAAAACAGTATTGTACAAATGCTAACAGTCGGTTTCAAAACATTTTTTTACGTAGATGGCACATAATATTTTAAAAATACAGTTAAACATGAATTATTTAAGGTTAAGTATAAAATGAGGGGATTTAAAAAATACATTTTACCTCCAGGACCAAGGGCGTGAGGGACGATGCTGGGAGAGTGGAGGGTGAGTGGGTTGGAAAGGGGGAACTGATTACAAGGAGCCACATGTGACCTCTTCCCTGGGAGAGGGACAGCAGAGAAGGGGGGAAGGGAGACCCCGAATAGGGCAAGATATGACAAAATAACGAGGTATAAATTACCAAGGGCATATGAGGGAGGGGGGAAAAGGGAGGGAGGGGGGGAAAAAAAGAGGACCTGATGCAAGGGGCTTAAGTGGAGAATGCCAATTTAATAGAAGAAAATATTCTTGCATTGAGGAAGTGCTTGAGTGGAGGCCCAGTGTCCCTCTGCTGCCTTAATATATATAATATATATAATATGCACATAGATCTACTTCCCCATGCTCATGTATAAACATATTTGCATATGTATATCCTTTATCTAGACCTTTATAAATGCCCTCTGCCTCCCAGCTCTTTCCTCTATTTACTTTGACTTCCCTCCTGTCCCACTATCATGCTCAGTCCCCACCAGGGTTTCAGCAATTCCTCTTAGTTACATTGCCCTTGATCCTGCCCAACCAGGCCTCCCACACCCTTCTCATCCCCAATTTGTATCACTCGTTGTTACCTTGTCCCTGGGTTTATTAACACCACTACCTTTGCCTCCCACCTCCCCGTCTCCCATGTTCCCACGGAACTGTCGGTCCCATTTTCTCCTCCAATTATTCATTCAGCCTCTCTTATTTAGACAGACCTGCAGAGATAATAACATGCACAGAAACAAGACAGCACAACCAAGCAACAATATACAACAAAACAACAACAAACCAATGACAAAAACAAAACAAAACACAAGAAAGAAAAGCTTGTAGTTAGTTCAAGGATTGTTTGTTGGCCTTTAGGAGTGTTTTCCAGTCCAGTCTGTTGGGGCACCACGCCCTGGCCCCAAAGTCCACCTTCAGCATTCCCTGGGGACCTCGTCGCTCCATTCCTTTGCTGTTATGTTGCACCCCCTTAATGTTTTGCCTCGGTGTGGCAGATCCGATCGGGTGCAATTCCCTCACCGTGTCTCCGGCGTTGTCACCTGTAGGGCTATGCGTCGGTCTGTGAGGGACGTTGTGCCTCAGTGGGGCCGGCCATGTGGTCTTCTCTGTTGACTGGCTGTTCTAAATGGGAACATCGATCTCCTGGCCTGTGGGCCATGATGTGCTCCACTCTCTCCTCCTCCCCCTTCCTCTGCTCCCGTGTGCTCCGATCAGCTATGTCTCTCTTCCAGAGCTATAGATTCAGTGCCCTCCTTTGATATAAATTCTTCTGAGGGGAGGGGCAGATGTCCCCTTAGTAGTTGGGGTTAAGGCCGGCCCCCCAGACCTCTCCACTGATTCCCTACTCTACGCCGGCGTGTTCATCCTGATGCTCCAAGATATGAATAATTCCATTTCTTTCTGTTTTATATGTGGAACCTGAAATTGAATGGTGGGTTCAGTCTTCCAAAACAGTAATGGAGGAGAAGCACTGTCTACTGAACATACAATGCTTCAATTCATGAAGAGTGACACGTGGTCCTCTATTTTGGCTGGATGCTCCCAATCCCATGTCAATACAGACCAGTATGAAAATCAGCGGAGAGAGTTGAGGTGAGTGCCCTTCTAAGATGGAAACAGTGTCTGAGTAGAATGTCGTAAAAGGTGTCATGACATTTGAACAGATTAATATCCTGTAGCAGCCTCAAACCTCTGTGGAAAGATGCGGGAATGGTTCATGTAAACAAGGGCAGTGTAGATAATTCATAGCAACCACGGCTGTTTTCCTTCAGATTTAGATATTAAAAGAGTTAGCAGTGTCTCACTCGAAAGGGGTCATCATGGATGCCACTTTAATGTTACGTGTGTAGACATCCTTCTATCCTGATTTATGGACGTGCTTCCAAGTAACGTGAATGAAACCACACATTTTCTTTTTTTTACCGTACATTTTCTTAAAAAAAAATTTATTTTAAAACAACATAACTATAAACTTAAAAAAAAATCATTTTATCAGGGGCTCGTACAACTCTTATCACAATCCACAACTATACACTATTAGCTTCCAAATGAAATGAACCTGATATAAATTGAATTTACAATATTTAACATTATGCAATGTTTGAGATATTCGGTTCGCCATAAAGTATAATAAAGTTGGTTATGTGACGGTCCCTGCTGCGTTCTTTGTCTTCACATTTGATGTTTACTCTCTGAGAACTTTTGGACTACATTGATACCTATTGCAGAAGTCAAGCTGTCGTGAATGGAACCGATTCACTGAGCTTCATAGTCAAATTGTGCTCCTGTCAAATTGACACAAATCTATAGAGCTCTGTCCACCGTAGAGAGAATTGCAAGATTAGAAGGCTTAGAATGAAATGAAAGTGGATATGTATTTGTTTCATTAAGTGAGTAAAAGCCATCATCCATGGTAGGAGGTAAATGTTAGCAACTTCTGCCATTTTCCTTGAGGAAACTGAAATGCATCAGAAGGACATAAACCTCGTGTTAATGAGCTTAATGAGTGTCACGCTCCATACTGCTGTCAGTAATCCAACTCCTCCGTAGGTCGGGAAGTTTCATATTCCTGTATCTACAGGAGCATATATTCATATTATTCTTATATTTGCATGTAGAAACCTTGCTGCATCATTTTCATAATATACCGTATATACTCAAGTATAAGCTGACCCGAATATCAGCCGAGGCACCTAATTTTACCACAAAAACTGCTTTAAAAAATCTGCTTATTAAAAAAACAAAACAAAAACAAAAAATCTGCTTATTAAAGTAGACATATATGTGTAAAAAATCTGCTTATACACGAGGCTATATGATAAACTTTTCATAAATGCACACCGTTTAGAAAATGCTATTTAAAAAAAATCATTTTATTGGAGGCTCATACAACTCTATCACAATCCATCCATTGTGGCAAGCACATTTGTACATTTGTTGCCATCTTCGTTTCCAAAACATTTGCTCTCTACTTGAGCCCTTGGTATTAGCTCCTCATTTTCCCCCCTCCTTCCCCACTGCCCCCTCCCTCATGAACCCTTGATAATTTATAAATTATTATTATGTTTTCATGTCTTACACTGCCCGATGTCTCCCTTAACCCACTTTTCTGTTCATTCCCCAGAGAGGAGGTTATATGTATAACCTTGTAATGGGTTCCCCCCTTTTATCCCACCTTCCCACCTTCCTTCTACCCTCCTGGTATTGCCACTCTCAGCACTGGTCCTGAAGGGATCATCTGTCCTGGATTCCCTGTGTTTCAGGTTCCTATCTGTACCAGTGTGCATCCTCTGGTCTAGCCAGATTTGTAAGGTAGAATTGGGATCATGATATTTGGGGGAGGGGAGAGGGACATTTAAGATTTCAGAACTAGAGTAAAGTTGTATGTTTCATCAATGCTATACTGCACCCTGACTGGCTTGTCTCCTCCCTGCGCCCCTTTTGTAAGGAGATGTCCAGTTGCCTAAGATGGGCTTTGGGTCCCCAATCTGCACTCCCACTCATTCACAATGATATGATTTTTTGTTCTTTGATGCCTTATACCTGATCCCTTCAACGCCTCGTGATCACACAGGATATTGTGCTTCTTCCATGTGGGCTTTGTTACTTCTGTGCTAGATGGCCTGGCTGTTTGTTTACCTTCAAGCTTTATGATGCCAGACACTATATTTTTGATAACTGGGCACCATCAGCTTTCTTCACCATGCTTGCTTATGCACACATTTGTATTCAGTGATCGTGTCGGGAAGGTGAGCATCATAGAATGCCAATTTAATAGAACAAAGTGTTACTTGAGTGGAGGCCCAATGTCCACCTTAATACTAAATCTATAAATATATGCACTTAGATCTATTTCCCCATCAACATATATAAATATATTTACATATATACATGACTGTGTTTAGACCTCTATAAATGCCCTTTGCCTCCTAGCTCTTTCCTCTGTTTCTTTTTACTTTCCTCTTGTCTCACTATCATGCTCAGCCTTCATTTGGGTTTAAGTAATTCCTCTCAGTTATATTGCCATCGATCAAACTCTAGCAGGCCGCTTACACCCTCCTTGCCACTTATTTTGGATCACTTGTTGTTCCTTTGTCCCTGGGTTTGTTAACACCACTTCTTTTCCCCCACCTCCTCCTCTCTCTTGGCCCCCTGAAACCTTCAGTCCTGTTGTTTTCTCCTCCAGATTGCTTATCCAGCCTAACTTGTCTAGCGAGACCTGCAGTGATGATAATATGCACAAAAGCAAGACAGAGCAAAACAAAGCAACAAAAGAAAGCCACCACCACCACAAAAAAGCCCCCAAAAGCCTGTAAATAATTCAAGGTCTAATTCTTAACCTTTAGGAGTGATTTCTGGTCGAGTCTGATGGGGTGCCACGCCATGGCCTCAAAGTCTGCTTTTGGTACTCCCTTGGGACTTCCTTGCTCTGCTCCCCATGCTGTTCGGTTGCACGCCCTTAGTGTTTTCCTCGGTGTGGTGGAGTCAGATCAAGTCCGGTGTTGTCCCCTGTGGGGCTATGGGTCAATAAGTGATGTCATGTCTCATAGTGGGGCCGGCAATATGGTCCTTTCTGTGCATTGACTGCTCTGAGAAGGGATATCGTCCTCAAGATGGGCCAGGATGTGCTCCACTCTCTCTTCCTTCCCCTTCATTTGCTCCCGTGTGCTCTGATCAGACATGCCCCTCTCTCTGAGCTGTAGCTTCAGTGTTGTCTTCTGAAATAAATTCATCTTGGGGGGAGATATATCTTTTTAACCACCAGACATTTTGGGCCCAAAGCCATGCAAGTATGCTGTTTGTTAATTTTGAATAAGGAATTCCATTCCAATACTATATCCCTTCTTCTTAACAGGGGTCTTAAATTGAAGAACATCTGTGAAATTAGTGGAGGCCATCCGTGTGAGGCTCCAAATCTTGCTGTGGAACAAAGCAGCTTTCCTGAACAAAATCCGTTTCAATGTTGCGAATGTGGAAAAGCCTTCATGGATTACACCTCCTACACCGGTCACATCAGCTCCCACACGGGACGCGGCATCTGTGAGGGTGAGAAAAGTGGACAAGCCCGTGGATGTCACTCAAAGCTGACCTCTCATCTGACAACTCTTCCAAGAAAGGAAGCTGGTAGTGAAAACAAGCGTGGGAAGGATGTCAGTGTGCCAGCCCTTCAGAATCCCGTGGGAACACGCATGGGTGAAAAATGCTATGTGTGTCACAAATGTGGGAGGGATTTCTGTGGTTTCTCATCCTTTTGGAAACACGTGAGAGGCCCCAAGTGTGATCATAAGGAGCAGTCTGTGCCCTGTGGTTCGCTCTCACCCCTAAGTCTACAGAAAACATTTCATAACGTTGATAAGCATCATGTATCTAAAGAGTACGGGGAAGGCTGTAGATTTTCTCTGTCCCTCACACAGCAGGTAGAAATTCACAAGGGAAAGAGAAGCTACAAGTGTAAGGAATGTGGGAAGGACTTCACTCAATCCTCCAACCTCATTATACATAGAAGAACCCACAGCGGGGAGAAGCCTCATGAATGTAAGGAGTGTGGAAAAACCTTTACTCACTCATCCAACCTGATTATCCACAGAAGAATCCACAGCGGGGAGAGGCCGTATGAATGTAAGGAATGCAGGCTGGCCTTTAGATGTTCCTCACATCTCACTAGACACCTGAAAACTCACAACGGGCAGAAGCCTTATGCATGTAAAGAATGTGGGAAAACCTTTTCTCGGTCCTCAAAACTCACGAGTCATCGAAAAACTCACAGTGGAGAGAGGCCTTATGACTGTAAGGAGTGTGGGAAAGCCTTTAGCGAGTCTTCCGTCCTCAGGAGACATAGCACAACTCACAGCGAGGTGAGGCCTTACGAGTGTAAAGAATGTGGCAAAACGTTCACACGCTCTTCACACCTGATTTCACATACAAGAACTCACAGTGTAGGTAAACCTTACGAATGTAAGCAGTGTGGGAAAGCTTTTAGGCATTCCTCCAACTTAACTATCCACACAAGGACGCATACAGGAGAGAGGCCTTATGAATGTACAGAATGTGGGAAAACTTTCAGATGTTCTTCTTGCCTGACTGTACATACAAGGACCCACAGCGGAGAGAAGCTTTATGACTGAGGAATGTGGGAAAGCCTTTAGTCAAGCCAGTAAGTTTAATGCACATAGGCACAGCCACATTGTATCGGTCTTAGGAGTGTAAGCACTGTGGGGAAGCCTTTATTTTTATGTATATACATTGCATATATATTGTATACATATTAGATTGAATTCTATTACCGAGGGTTTCAAAATGTATATTAAAATTAGTATACTATAAATCATTAATAGTATTACTTTGCGTATTATATATTGTGTTTAACACAAGCCAATGAGATAAACATGTAAAATTAGTGTTTACATTATATTTTGTATATTATTGTGTTTAACACAAGCCAGAGATAAACATGTAGAATTAATGTGTTTATATTATATTTTGCATATTATAAGCCTTATGACATTTTGATATACTATACTTAACAAATACATTGAATTCATAGTAATTTAGCATTAGTATTGATGATAATATATGAATGATATAATCACATACTTTAAAATTTTTAATTAAAATACTGACCAATTTTGTTAAATTGATTAAAAATGTTTTGAGGGGGTTCTTCAAAACGATTGTTTTAAGATTTTTTTCTTTAAATTCTATTTTTCCTATTGCTTTTTTCTCACCCCTGTACAATCAAATATTACTGAATATTATTACTATATTTTATATTTACAAGCTTACCTCAGAACTATGATGAGATATCTTGCAGATCATGACAATAAAGCCAATGTTGTAATAAAAAGGGTCACACTTTTTTCCCCTCTTGAGAATCAGAAAGTTCATCTTCCCCAGAGAGAATTAGCCCAAGGTCAATTGTCACAAGGCAGAGGTCAGACATGCCTATACACTCCATTCTTCACGTAACCTGTTTGACACCAACAGCTTTTTTTGTTCTTTTAAATCATTTTATTAGGGGCTCATACAACTCTTATCACAATCCATACATACATCAATTATGTAAAGCACATTTGTATATTCACTGCCCTCATCATTTCCAAAGCATCTGCTCTCAACTTAAGGCCCTGGCATGAGGTCCTCATTTTTCCCCTCCCTCCCCGCTCCCCGCCCTTCATGAACCCTTGATAATTTATAAATTGTTATTTTGTCATATCTTGCCTGGTCTGCCGTGTCCCCTCACTAACTCTTCTGCTGTCCATCCCCCAGGAAGGAGGTCACATGTAGATCCTTGTAATCAGTTTCCCCTTTTCACCCCTCCCTCCCAGTATCGCCACTCACACCACTGGTCCTGAAGGGATCATCTGCCCTGGATTCCCTGTTTTTCCAGCTCCCATCTGTACCAGTGTACATCCTCTGGTCTGGCCAGAGGGATCATGATAGTGAGTGGGGAGGAAGCTTTAGGAATTAGAGGAAAGTTGTATGTTTCATCATTGCTACGTCTCACCCTGACTGGCTCATCTCCTCCCCGAGACCCTTCTATAAGGGGATGTCCAGTGGCCTAAAAATGGGCTTTGAGTCTCCACTCTGCACTTCCCCTCATTCACAATGATAAGAATTTTTGTTCGGATGATGCCTGATACCTGATCCCTTGACACCTCGTGATCGCACAGGCCGGTGTGCTTCTTCCATGGGGGCTTTGTTGCTTCTGAGCTAGATGGCCACTTACTTACCGTCAAGCTTTTAAGACCCCAGACACTATATCTTTTGATAGCCGGGCACCATCAGCTTTCTTCACCACATTTGCTTATGCACCCATTTTTCTTCAGCGATTGTATCAGGGAGGTGAGCACACAATGAATTTTAGTTCTTTGATGCCTGATAACTGATCCCTTCCGCACCTCATCATCACACAGACTAGTGTACTTCTTCCATGTGGGCTTTGTTGTTTCTGAGTTAGATGACCGCTTGTTTACCTTCAAGCTTTTAAGACCTCAGACTCTGTATCTTTTGATAGCTGGACACCATCATCTTTCTTCACCATATTTACTTATTCACCCACTTTGTCTTCAGCAGTTGTGTCAGGATGGTGAGCATCATAGAATGACAATTTAACAGAAGAAAGTATTCTTGTATCGAGGGAGTACTTGAGTGGAGGCCCAATGTCCTTCTGCTACCTTGATACTAAACCTATAAATATATGCACATAGATCTATTTCCCCATCCTCATATATAAGTATATTTGCATATGTGTATGCCTTTATTTAGACCTCTATAAATGCCCTTTGCCACCTACCTCTTTCCTCTATTTCCTTTGACTTTCCTCTTGTCCCACTATCATGCTCAGTCTTCATTTGAGTTTCAGTAATTCCTCTTGGTTACATTGCCCTTGATCATGCCCTACCAGGCCTCCTACACCCTCCTCACCACCGATTTGGATCACTTGTTGGTCCCTTGTCCCTGAGTTTGTTAACACCACTACCCCCCCCCCCCATGTCCCCTTTGAACTGTTGGTCCCATTGTTTTCTCCTCCAGATTGTTCATCCAGCCTATCTAAAGATAAAATGCACGAAAACAAGACAGAGCAAAACCAAGGAACAATATACAACAAAACAACAACAAACCAATGACAATTAAAAAAACCACAGGAAAGAAAACTTGTAGTTAGTTAAAGGACTGTTCGCTGGCCTTTAGGAGTGTTTTCCAGTCTGGTCTGTTGGGGCACCACGCCCTGGCCCCAAAGTCCACCTTCAGCATTCCCTGGGGACCTCACCTCTCCATTCCCTTGCTGTTCTGTTGCACCCCTCAGTGTTTTGCTTCAGTGTGGCGGAATCAGATTGCATGCAATTCCATACTGGGTCTCTAGTGTTGTCTTCTGTCGGGTTATGGGTCAGTGAGGGTCGTCATGTCTCATAGTGGGGCCGGCCATGTGGTCCTCTCTGTGGACTTGCTGCTCTAATCAGGGACATCGTCCTCAAGGCCTGGTGGGCAATACCAATGGCTTAACACTTAACTTTTCTGGTGGGTTTGCTAAATAACCATTGCAACTCCTAAATAAGACTCTTAGAATACTCACAGAGGGAAGTTGATAAGCAAAATTAACAAGTTACCACAAGCCAGAAAATATTAAGCATAGAAATTTTCTTGTCGATAGCTTCTCCATAGCTGCCAGCCAAGTCTCTCTCATTCTTAACCTCTCAGCTATGTGGTCCTTTGACCTCTGATTTCTAAGGGTGAAGGGAGTTGCCCACTGCCCTTGGATAGATCAACTGTGATACATACATACATTGTAATATTAGACATCAAACTCTTCACAACATGGACAAATATGGTTATTAGGCACTAGAGAGGTGCATTTGAGGTTGCATGCTTGGAAAGGTATCGGGGTGCTTACCATCAGGTCACTGGTTCAAACCCCTCAGTCCATCTGTGGGGTTTGATGAGGCCATCTACTCCTGGAGAGATGACAGTCCTTAGGAAGCCAAGGAGGCAATTCTCCTTTTTCCCATAAGTTGGCTCTGCATGGGAAGAGACACAGAGCAAGTGATTTTGAGCTATGGAAATGAGTTACACAGATGAAAATCCATAAGGACAAAGCTCTGTTGCACATAGGAGAATCTGGGCTTCAGAGCCATTCCTGTAAGCAATTCCTTAATCCACTCTCAGCAGCAAACACACTCCTCAAAGTTTTCTGTGTTGTCTCAATCACTGTGGATAAGGTGTGGTGGCTGAGAGTTTGTGTCAACAGGGCTGGGTGAGGAATCTACGGGATTGGTTTGTTAAGATGACATCAAGCTGCTCAATGAGATTTCATAAAATGCCATCACTTCCATGCCAGGACTTTCTGTGAACAGCCAATGAGGGAGAGGATAGCTATCTTGTGGGTGTGGTCTTATGGTTTAAAAGGGCTCTTTGAAAGCTCTGTAGCTTTGTTCTGGACCTGGACCCTTCATCTGACCTGAAGGTTGGGGGACTGTAGACAGAATTGTGCCATCGTTCCTGCTTCTCTGGAAGTTGTCCGTCTCAACACCCTTGAGGAAGAAGGCTGCCATTGGACCTGCCATCTGGGATTCATCATCCACTGGATCTACTTGATCAAGGGTAGAGGTCAAGACTGAAATCTGAGCCTTGTCAGCCTCTGCAAATGGGGAGAAGCATGAAAATTCTAAATGGTTCCAAGGGAAGTAGGGAGAGATCTAGGTGTTTGAGGGCTGGTTCCAAGCTCGGCTCTCTCGGAAGCCTATGTGAAGTGAGTACATTCAAAGTGTTGCCATTCTTGTCTGTAAACAGCACCTTGGCCGTGTGGGCTCGCACAGTCCATCTTAAGAGGGACTATAGGGGATGGATATTTAAAAGCCATTACAGATTTGATAAATAACTTAAATGACTGAATATGAAACTGACGATTTCAAGGATAGTTCACCACCTAATTCACAATCGAGATTCATTTCACAGCGGATATTTAAAAACAAACTATTTCTATTATGTGTTCTGAGACAGGCTAGCAGTGGCCACAGTAATGCTGTCTTGTGGACTGCTGAGTGACCTGCCACCTTCCCCCTCCCATCACGGATAGTCCCACTAGTGATTGTTTATTAAGTGGGCTCTTACGTTCTCCAGATCAGAACATTGTTATCAATGATGTTCATTTTGATGTTATAACCAGGATATTATTTGCTTTTATTGACCAGGGTGTTATATCAGTGCTGTACTCTATAAGGCTCACTAACTCTACAGAATAATAACATTCATTTTGCTTTCTGCTTCTGTCCATTCTTGCTTAGGTCCTAGACAAAGGATAAGTGAGTTTTAGCCTTTAAAGATG
The DNA here is from genome assembly GCF_050624435.1 of Tenrec ecaudatus. NCBI lineage: Eukaryota > Metazoa > Chordata > Mammalia > Afrosoricida > Tenrecidae > Tenrec > Tenrec ecaudatus. Next base: position 3,021,734 of record NC_134548.1, on the reverse strand, counting down.
GACTGAAATGTCCACTCGGGACTGCAACTTTTAAATTCTAGCACCCGTGATAACGGAATGAAGATTCTTCTAAATCATCAAAGCATGAATGTGGCGGTCATTTATTTGAAGCCACAATACTTCTGCCAAAACTCTCATGTCTGAAGCACAAGTTTAAACTTTGGTCCTCAACCTCTCATCCCCCACCCCACAAAATAAGAGGTTTTCAGGAGGGCAGACTCTATGTTAACTGCTCTTTGTATAATTTTCATTGGATAATGTCAGGCAAAGCTTTCTGTGGAGTCATGCTATTCCCCCTCTTTTCTATACCACGTCTACAGAATGACATTCTCTTCTCACTGTGACAACTTCGCTGATTTCCCCCTCAGACAGCATGTTTCACTTTAATACGTCGATTTGTCATTTTAATTTTCTCTTTGAAATGTTCTGTCCAGCTCTTTCTTTCATCACTTTGTCCTGCTGCAGTTCCCCCAGTGGCAACATTCAGCGACTCTTTGATGTCAGCCTTGGTCCTTCTTCCTCTTCTGTCTTGTGAGTGATGTCGCTTTCTTCATCCGTGATGTTATTGATGTCCTTCCTCAGCTGGTCCCCTCTCCGGTTGTTGGTGTTCAGTTAGTCATATCTGTTCTTGAGACGGTCTTGTCATTCATGTGGAATCTAAAGTTACATCTGTGCTCTCATGTACTCGATTCATTTCTTCAGCTTCATGGTCTCAGGTTCATTTTTGATGGCAAGTAATAAACTCCTCTAAAATGCCTTTTCCGTTAGGGCTTATGTCTGAACATTTCATTTTGGGGAAAGTATACATTACAGTCAAATGCAGAAAAAAATCCACTTTAAATTCCTTTATATCATGTAACAATGAAGTAGATAATTTTCCCCTCAATTACGGTGCATTGGAGAGTGGATTACCTTCCCTACCCCCAATGCAGTCAGTCCAGGGAGGAGCGGTTCCTTAGAGGATTGACTGGTGTGTCCTTGATGGATTGTCCTGTACTGGAGATTTCCCAGTCAAAAATGGTACCCTGGCCATCTTGCTCAGACTGCCTTGTTTGGAAGGATCAATCTTCTAAGTGATAAGGAACCTAAAGAATGTGTTGCAACTTTGGCCCTCTTCGAGCTTCCATAATCCCCCCTCCCCAATAACTCATGGGTTTGACAGTTTCCTGTATTCCATGCATTAGTGAGGGCACATCCTGACTGTGAATCTTTGGATGCTATCATGACTTCATGCTAATAGCATTCCTCATCCAGACCATATATCTTTAGTTTGGGTTTGTCTTTATGTCCTTTATGTCTGAATAAATATTGTCCTTAATTTATATTTGGGATTGGGTTTTCTTCTGTACTCTAAAACATTTGCTCCAGATGCAGTCGATTCGATTTCTGTGAGTCACGTCGGCATAAGGCTATAGGTACAGCTTCCATTTGCATTGTCAAGGAAGGTGTGTGGTGATGAGTCCTTGTCCTTACAAGATATGCTCTGTGATTTCCAGATCTCTTTCTATCACTAAGATCGTATTTTCCAACTACTCTTCCTTCCTCTCTCTTTCCTAATTTGTTATTGCAATTACCAGTAATCATCTATGCCTCCTGACTACATGGTTGGTCAATTTCATACTGACGTGGTTGGAAGAATTCTTCAGGTTCTTCATTAGTGATTGATCATTAAATTTGAATTTTCACTGTGCTGGCAAGACCTTCTTTTACTTCCATAGGTATTATTCCACGACAGAGAGCGTTGTAGTTCAGTCAAGATCTCAGAATTCCCATGTGAGGGATGCTCAGTCATTCCTCTTGAATTTGTCTCTCCTGCATAGTAAGCCATAGGATTATTGAACGCAATATTCAACCACCACATTTGCTACTGATGTTCGATTCGTGTATCTCCCTCGCTTCTGAAGCACTGCCCACCATGGGCCTTCCCATCTTGGATTCCACAATCTCAGGACTCACTTGAGTCAGAGAAAGTATCCAGTTGGACATCTGTCTCACATGGTCCTTGTGAGTTTTTAAGAGGAGTATCCTAGCCAGAAATCTTCCCTCTTAGAAGCAAAGGTGTCAGGGTCTAGATTGTGGAGTGCTAGGACAACTGTCTTGGATATTCCAGAGCCCTGAGCAGGCCCTTCCTTTTATTCACACGTCAGGACTCCCTTTGTAGCAGATTGATCAGCATGAGTAGCAAGAAATCACCCAGGCTTCTGGCCCTTGCCATCCAGCATGTGTTGCAGAATGAGGCATCAGCCATTGCCAGTCTGGAGTGGCTGCCTATACAGATCTCTTCCCCCGCCCCCCCTTTTCATGGCAGTTATTGTTGGGGGACACAGAGAGGCAGTGAAAGCCATCGTGTGGTCTTTCATCAGGCTCTCACTAGGGGCTCTCCTGGAGTCTTCTTATTCTCACCAAGACACCTTAGAGGCTTCCCTGGATGGTTTTGATAGTCTGGCGGTCCAGAATGTCCCATCAAGGAGATGATGCAAACTGAGAGTGCTGGACCGAGGTGTGAACACTGACACCAACTTCTGGAAAGTGTGCTCTGGAACCCAATCCCTTGCCTCTGTGCTCTTAGCAGATGATTCAGGGACCACCCAGTCAAGAACTAAGACTCAAAAAGGGAAGGATTTCAGAGCAGGGGGGAAGTCTCAGCCCTTGGCCTCCATGGTGTTGGTCACAGACCTGCGTTTTCTTGGAACAGGTCCAGATGAATTGCTCACCTGCCTCGTGGAAAGACTCCAACAGGGGTCTGCCACCCCTGGGCTGTAGGAAGTTAGAATTTATAGGTCTACCAGAACTTCCCATTACTGAGGGGATCCTGAATGCTGTGCAGCTGGACTCTGTCCAGGAGGTGGTATTGCACTGCAGATGGGACCTAAACACCCTCAACTGGTTTGTTCCGTACCTGGCCCAGCTGCGTCAGCTGAGCACACTCCATCTTTCTGGAATCATCCTGGACCCCCTTGGGTCATGTAGCAGGGAGGAAGAGAAGTTACTTGAAGAGTTGACCTCTCAGCTGCTCAGTCTGCATCAACTCAGGCACCTCATTCTGGAATCTATTCCATCGACGAACAACTCGACCAGATGCTCAGGTTTTTGCCAGCTCCCTTGGAGACCCTCACCTTAAAGTACTGCTTGCCAGTGGACTCTGACATTGTAGTATGTGCTGTGTCCCAGCACCAGGAGCCTCAGATCCCTGGATTTGAGCGGAGTGTTCAAGGCGGCCTTAAGACATGAATTTCTCCCACATCTGCTAGAGAGGGTCTCAGCTACCCTGACCTACCTCAACTTAGCTGACTGTGGCATCAATGACTCTGAGCTCACTGCCTTGCAGCCTGCTCTGGGCCAGTGCTCCCAGCTCACTACCTTGCTGCTGGGTGGAAACTCAGTCTCCATGGCTGTGCTGCAGGACCTGCTTGAGCACACGTGGCCATTGTGCAATTTCTGCTTTGTGGGGCTCCCTGTTCCTCAGCATTGCTATTGGGATCATGGAGGTCCAGTGTATCTGAGTACTCTTTCGGGGGCTTTGCGGGAGCTCGAGATGACCCTGAAGGCCTATGGGCCCCTCTCTGTAAGATTCTCTCCCAGCACAGGTAAGAGTACTTGGAATGAAATCATCATACATGTGTAAAGTAAATGTGATGACTGTCTTTACCAATTCTAAGCTCTGCTCCTGGTTTAGCATCTCACTTATAAAACATTCATATTTACTTTGCTAATAAGATAATTTGGAGTGAGGTTCTAGAGGATTAGGTTATCTTTGCTAGCACAGTGTGGTCCATTGGTGTAGAAGACTACAGGAAGCATCTGACATTAAAAACCATACCCCAGTCATTCCTTGCCGGCTTCAAATCTCTTCTACAAGACATGAAAAGAGAGGCCAACAGACAGGAGCAAAGAATGTCTTTGGAACCCAAGGTCCCTGCCCTGGGAACATTATAGACTCAGAGGAACGTGGACGCCAACACTCATGGAGTCTCCAAGGAATGCACACAGATGTTGAAAAGAGACCAATCCCTTCCACTACCAGATAATCCAATGACAACCTTTCACATATATGCCTAAATCTTCTGTAAACTAACATATCTTGCCTAAGATCAAATAAATGTCTGTTTGTAAAGCCATCCACTTGTGGTGTTTACTTCTCATCTACCCAGAATAGAAAAAGTATGTCTTCTTGACTTGGGATCTGTGCCCTTGAACCAACAGAAAAGGACATGGAAAGATGTCACTTTGGGAGCTGTGCACAGGTAGTTGGCTGTGTTGATCGATTAATCAATAGTTGGAAGCTTCAAAACCACTATCTTCTACAACGGAGAATGATGAGAGCCTGCCCCCACAGAGACATAGAGCATTGTTAATCAATATAGCTCATAGTGCCCTGAGTGAAAATAGAATGAACCCCATGGGGCAAAAGCAGACAAGTGTATATGGGAGAAAGATGGGGCTTTCTACTCCCACACAGAGTTACAGTCATGGAAACTCTTAGGGCCAGTCTCCTCTGTCCTGTATGTTCTTTTTAGTCATCAACAATGGCAGTACGAGTTTTTATATTTTATTCTGGATTATGGGTTATAGTACATACACATTCAATTACAAGAAGGGTGTGAGTACCTTTTCTGTTTTCCTGTTAAAGGGCATGACACAGAACATGTAAGTGAGGGAGCCTATGATTAAGATTCATGAAGGAGCTAGGGGGGAGTTTTAATTTGATCTACAGGTTGCAATGAGGAAAATGGGACATCAGGGCACTGAGGTTGGTTTAGTTATTTTTTATGATAGAATGTGGTTTCCATGAATGGATCTGCTATGATGGAATCCCGTATGAAGACTTTCCACAGTTAAAGGAATCAGGGTGGGATGGCATTCCCTAATCTTTTCTCAATATTTATCAGATTGAGGTCAGCAGAGTTTCCTAAGGTGTGTATCCTGATCCTGTCTTCTCTCAAGGGATTTTTGAGAGGTGAGCAGAGAGGAGCAGGATCTGCCTGCAGCAAGACTGAAAACTTGGAGGTCAGATGGCCCCAAGGCAGATGTGTCTGGGATATGGAACAGTTCATAGATTCACAACCGGGAAGAAATGCATACAAAGGGAGTTTCTCTGGGCTGTGGATGAAGAACTTTTCTTCTCTCATGGGATTTAAGGAGAGAGTTGCTTGAACCTGGAGCAGGTAGCTAACTACAGCCAGGAAAAGTCACCTGGATCAGGGTGTGTCTCTGGACCCACAGGACCCACAAGGTAAGCCTCCTAGAACCAAGGTAAGACTGATGCCCAGACACCTGCAGGTAGAAGGGAGGTCTAGGATTCAGGTGTTTCATGGATAGAAGGAAATGACCCCAGAATCAACAGGGAAAGAGCTTTGTCCTCCAGCTGAGGCCCTGGATTTGAAATTCCGCCAGCTAAACAATGACACAATTACTTTTGGTTGTTCATGCTTCTATCACAAGAGCATTTGAGAATTAAGACAGTGTACTGGACCATTCTCCAGAGGTCAACCCTTTAAAAACTCCCAATGTGACCCCGTGATGCCTGCTATGCTCTAGAGACAAGCAGTTGAGGTGGTATGTTTGGTAAAGCATTGCGGTGTTTACCACGAGGTCAGCCAATCTATGGGGCTTGGTGAGGTCATCTACTCCTGCAGAGATTGACAGTCCTTAGGAAGCCAAAGAGCCACTTCTACTCTTTTCCGTACATTGGCTCTCAGTTGGAAGAGACACAGACCTAGTAATTTTGTGGTATGGGATATGAGTTACACAGATGAATATCCACAAGGACACAACTATGTTGCCTCTAAGAGAATCTGGGCACTAAAGCCATTTGTGTAACCAATTCCTTAATCCACTTTCCTCTGCTACACACGCCTCTAAGTTTTCTATGTTGTCACAATCACAAGCTGAGAGTTTGTGTCGACAGGCCCGCGTCGGGATTCTCAGGGATGGGTTCATTATTATGGCATCAGTCTCGTTGATGAGATTTCTTAAAATGACATCAATTCCTAGACGAGACCTACTGCGAACAGCCAATGAGGGAGAAGATAGCTATCTTGTGGGTGTGGTCTTATGATTTTAAAAGAAACTCTGCAAGCTCTTTAGCTGTGTTCTGCATCTGAGCCCTTCATCTGACCTGAAGGTTTGTGGACTCGGGAGACATTCTTGCCATCGTTCCTTTTTCTCTGGAAGTTGTCAGTGTCGGCGCGGTTGAGGAAGAAGTCTGCCTTTTTACCTGTCATCTGGGATTCATCAGTCACTGGGTCTCCTTGACCAAGGATAAGAGTCAAGACTGAAATCTGAGCCGTGTCCGCCTCTGCAACTGTGAGTTGATATAGGGAGTAACATGAAAACTCTAAATGGTTCTGAGGGGCTGAGTGGGGAGGGACCTAGAGGTGGGAAGGCTGGGTTCGTAGCTTGGTTCTCTTTGAGGCCTAGAGGAAGTGAGTGTATTCTATATTCCATTATGGATATATAGATGTACTTGCTCTACTCAGTATAATCAGGGTGCACAGATTAGGGGGTCCTGCTTACCCTCTATCTCTTTCACAGCTCAGTACTGTAAAGGTCATTCTGAGGTTCAGGGAGGCAGGCAGATATAGCTTACAGGACAGGGGAGAGCAGAAACAGAAATAGCTTTATTAGGGGGAGACCCCGGATCAGGTTCTGTGACAGGCCAACAGGTCAGGGAGGTCGTACCCAGCAGCTGGGAGCAAGGGTTTTTTAAGGGGAGGTGAGGAATGGATGGCAATTATGGGAATTAGCATATGGGGTCTGGACACTCTGAGAATTTCTTGTCGACTCCTTGTTGCATTCTTTAAACCCGGAACATCTGGTTTCACTGGTTATCTTATCTGGCGCTGTCTGCTGCTAACCTTGGGGATGTGCAGGGACGCATGTGCCTCTGAGCCCTGACCTGCTTCAGCTTAGTCCAAACAGGGCTGCCTAGTTCAGACCCGGCCCAAACAAATACCTTTTCAGGGACTTGATGTGTCTAAATATCTTCCCTTTGTGTAATGGTTCAAGTCTATAAACTTGCTGTGATTACGACTCTCCTCAGTCTGTCAGGTATGTAAAGAGGTCAGTTTGGAAGCTGTGCACTAGTGTGGACTTATCCGTCTATTACTGTTGGAGGCTTCAAAACCATCAGTTTTTCCAATTCGGAGAGATGAGAGTCAGCACCAACAAAGATAAATAATGGTGTTTCCCCAAGTAGGTGATCCTGCACACTGACGTGGAATGGAATTATCCCTTTAGTGATTCCTATATTTTATATAGGGGAAAGAGATGGGCCTCTTTTCCTACTAAGAATTCCAGTCTTGGAAACCCACATATGGGATGTATCTCAGGTTATATTTGTGCTCTCTTTATTTGATTCATTTCTTCAGCTTCATGGTTTACTGCACCCAACAAGCCCCTCCACAGTCTCTTTTATGTTAGGGCTTAAGTCTGACCATCTCCTTTGGGGGGTGGGGGTATACATAACATTGAAATGAAAAAGCAAAACAAAAAAAACCCACTTCATTAAATTCTTTGAGACCATGTAACAATGAAGTAGATCATCTTGTCTGCAGGTAGTGTGCATTGGAGAGTGGATTACCTTCACCCTCCTACAGGCAGTGCAGAAAAGAGCAGTTTCTTAGCAGATTCACTGGGTGTGTCCTTGATGGACAGTCCTGTACTGGAGGTTGCATAGTCAAAAGGCGCACCCTAGCCCTGTTGCTTAGACTTCCTTGTTTGGAAGAATCAATTGTCTAAGCTATATGGAGCCTAAAGTATGTTCCTTTATTTTGGCCCTGTTTGAACTTCCCTAATTCCCGCTCCTATTGTGAGTGATGAACTTCCAATGACTCTTGAATTGGACAGTTCCCTGTATTCCGTGACTTATTGATGGAATATCCTGACGGTGAGTCTTTGAACTACACCATGATTTCATGTTAAGAGCATTCCTCCTCCAGCTCATGTATCTTTGGTTTGGTTTTGCTTCATGTCGTTTATGACTGAGTGAATGCTGTCTTTAATTTCTATTTGGGATTGGGGTCTCTTCTGTACTCTAAAACATTTGGCATACATGTATGTAGTCGACTTGATTTTTGTGAATCCCATCGGAATAAGTCCACATGGATAGCTGCCATTTGCATGGTTGAAAAAAGGGTGTGGGGGGGGAGGAAGTCATTGTCCTTCCAAACCCTAACCTGTTATTTCCAGGTTTCTTTCTATCACCAAAGTCATATTTTCTAACTGCTTTTACTTTCTCTTTGTTTCCTAATTTATTATTGCAATTACCAATCATCATCTATGCCTCTTGACTACGTGCTTGGTCAATTTCATACTGACATGGATGGAAGAATCCTTCAGTTTCTTCATTAGCGATTGTTGAGCAAATTTGACTGTTCACTGTTTTGACAAGATTTTCTTGTCCCCACACAGATATCACGAAACAATGAGCATGGTAGTTCAAGATAGATCTCGAAATTTCCATTTGAGGAATGCTCAGTCATTCCTCTTGAATTTGTCTCTTCTGCATAGTGAGTCATAGGATTGTTGGATTCAATATGCAACCACCATATTTCCTACTGATCTTTGATTTATGCACCTCCACAGCTGCTGAGGCCACTGCCCACCATTGGCCCTGCCCATCTTGGATTCCACAACTTCAGGACTCACATGAGTCCAAGGAACTATCCAGTTTGAAATATAAGTTTCACGTGGACCTTGCCAGCCTCTATAACTGTGAGTTGATAAGTGGAGCTTGCCAGCCTCTATAACCGTGAGCATATCCGGGAAGCTCCCCACTGATGAGCTAAGGGGGGCCAGGTCCAGATTTTGGAGTCCTGGGGACTCTCCCAGACATCTAAGCACATCCCTCTTTTCATTCACACGTCAGGACTCCCTCTGGAGCAGATTGATCAGCATGAGCAACGGGAACCCATCCAGGCTCCTGGACCTGGCCATCCAGAGTGTGTTGCAGAATGAGACCTCAGCTATTGCCTCTCTGGAGTGGCTGCCCACAGAGCTGTTCCCCCCCTTGTTCATAGCAGCTGTCAGTGGCGGACACAGAGAGACAGTGAAAGCTATGATGGGGTCCTGGCCTTTCATCCGGCTCCCACTAGGGGCTCTCATGGAGTCTTGGCATTCTCACCAGGACTTCTTAAAAGCCACCCTGGAGGGCTTCGATAGTCTGCTTGCCGAGAAGACTCCCCCCAGCAGACGCAAACTGAGAGTGCTGGATGTATGCCTGAACACGGACACCAACTTCTGGAAAGTGTGGTCTGAAACCCAATCCATTGCCTCTGTGCCTTCACCAGAGGATCCAGTGACCACCCAGCCCTGGACTGTGACTTACACAGAGAAGGATTCCAGTTCAGTGGGGAAGCCTCAGCCCTTGACCTCCATGGAGGTGCTCACAGATCTCTGTTTCTTTGAAACAGGCTCAGATGAAGTGCTTACCTGCCTTATGGAAATGGTCAAGCAGGGAAAGGACCTGCCGCCCCTGTGTTGTAGGAAACTAGAATTTCTAGGTCGTCCACAACTTCCCATTATGGAGGAGATCCTGCACGACGTGCAGCTGGCCTCTGTCCAGGAGGTGGTACTGCACTGCAGATGGGAGCTGAACACTCTCAAGTGGTTTGCCCCTTACCTGGCCCACCTCACTCAGCTGAGCACACTCCATCTTTCTGGAATCATCCTGGATCCCCTTGGGTCATGTAGCATGGAGGAGGTGGAGGAGGTAATTGAAAAACTGACCTCTCAGCTCCTCAGTCTGCATCAGCTCCAGCACCTTATCCTGGAATCGGTCTTCTTTAGGGATGAACAGCTCAGCCAGCTGCTCAGAAGCCTGTCAGCCCCCTTAGAGTCCCTCACCCTCTCGTATTGCGTGCCTCTGGACTCGGACACGAGAAGTCTGTGCTCGAGTCCCTGCACCAGCCTCCTCAGGTACCTCAATCTGAGTGGTGCGCTCAATGCAGGCTTTAGCCGTAGATTCCTCCCAAGTTTGCTAGGGAGGGTCTCAGCCACCCTGACCCACCTGAACTTAGCTGACTGTGAAATCGATGACTCTCAGCTCCGTGCCTTGCAGCCTGCTCTGGGCCACTGTTCCCTGCTGAGCACCTTGGTGTTGGGTGGAAACCCCGTCTCCCTAGCTGTCCTGCAGGACTTCCTTCGTCACACTTGGCCACTGTGCAAGTTCTCCCTTCTGGAGCTGCCTGTCCCTCAGGATTGCTATGAGGATTTCCAAGTAACTCTGTGCCAGGATTCTCTTGTAGAGGCAATGCAGGCGCTCAGGGAGACCCTGCAAGCCTATGAGCCTCTCTCTGTAAGCTTTGCTGGCAGCAGCCCTGCCAGAGATTGGGATGCAATCATCATTCACATAGACAGCCCACCTTCTGTACAGTGTCCTCCCAATCCTCACCATTAATTCTGACTTTCTACCCTGTTTTTCAAATGTTCATGTTTCTGATATATATGTAATCATTTGAGACTAGGTTCATGAGCATGACATGATCTTTGCTATGCTAATGTGACCACGTGGAGGTGAAGATTACAGGATGTAATTCACATCCGCAGCTTCACCCCAGACCACCCTTGCTGACTTCCCATCTCTCTTCTGAAGCCATGAACAGAGGCCAGCAGACAGATAGGTGCAGATAGGACAGACAGAGCACAGCCTGTTTTGTGGACACAAGGTCGCTTCCTGCCTTGGGAACCTCTGGGACTCTGGAATGTGGATAACAAGACTCATGGAGATTTCCAAGGGAGAGGGGCGCTCCAGACGTTGAAAAGAGACCACTCCCTCCCACTACAGATGATCAAATTTCTCCAAACCCATTCTCCATGCCTACAATAAAATAAACATCTCTTTGTAAAGCTACTAACTATCGTGTTCACTTCTCCTCCAGACTAAATACAAAAATCAAGCATTCATGACCTGGGAGGTGTTCCGTCTTTCCAGCAGAAGTAGGCATGAAAGGATGCCCATTAGGGTGCTGGGTAGTGTTGGTCTATGAATCACCAGTTGGAGACTTCTAAACAAGTTCCTTCTACAATAAAAAGCAATGAGAGCCTGCCCCCACAGAGACATAGAGCATTGTCAATCAATATAGCTCACTCTTCCCTGAGTGAAAGTTGAGTGCACCCCATGGGGCAAAAGCAGACAAGTGTATATGGGAGAAAGATGGGGTTGTCTGCTCCTACACAGAGTTACAGTCACGGAAAGACTTAGGGCCAGCCTACTCTGTCCTGTGTGTTCTTTTTTACTCAACAATGGCAATAAGATTATTTAATACTTTATTCTGGATTATTGATGATACTTCATACATTTTCAACTGCCAGAAGGGTGTGAGAACATTTTCTGATTTCCTGGTAAGGGCCATGGGTTAGAACCAGTAAGTGTGAGAGCATATGATTAAGATCCATGAAGGAGCTAGGGGGAAGATTTAATTTGACCTACAGGTTGCAATGAGGTGGATGGTACACAAGGGCACTGAGGTTGGTTTAGTTATTTTTTATGATAGAATATGGCTTCCATGAATGGATCTGCTATGATGGGATCCCGTATGAAGACTTTCCACAGTATAAGGATTCAGGGTGGGATGGTAATTCCTAATCCTTTCTCAATCTTTGTCATATTGATGTCAGGAGTTTCCTGAGTTGTGCACCCCAATCCTTCCTTCTCTCAAGGGGTTTTAGAGAAGTGAGCAGAGAGATGCAGGATCTGCCTTCTGCAGGACTGGAGACCTGGAGGTCAGATGCACAAGGGCAGGTGTGTCTGGAATATCAAACAGTTCATAGATTCACAACCCTGAAGGAATACATACAAAGGGAGTTTCTCTGGGCTGTGGATGAAGAACTTTTCCTCTCATGGGATTTTAGAAGACAGAAGCTTGAACATGGAATAAGTATCTAACTACAGCTAGGAAAAGTCACCTGGATCAGGGTGTGTCTCTGGACCCTCAGTACCCACAAGGTAAGCCTCCTAGAACCAAAGTAAGACTGATGCCCAGACACCTGCAGGTAGAAGGGAGGTCTAGGGTTCAGGTGTTTCATGGATAGAAGGAAATGGCCCCAGACTCAACAGGGAAAGCGCTTTCTCCTCCTGCTGAGGCCCTGGATTTGCATCTCACCCACCTAAATGATGACACAATTACTTCTGGTTGGTGATGCTTCCTTCCATCTTAAGGGCATTTGAGAATTAAGACAGTGTACTGGACCCTTCTCCAGGGGTCAATCCTTTAAACCCTCCCAGTGTGACCCCGTCATCCCTGATATGCTCTAGAGACAAGCAGTTGAGGTGGTATGTTTGGTAAAGCATTGTGGTGTTTACCACAAGGTCAGCCAATCTATGGGTCTTGGTGAGGCCATCTACTCCTGGACAGATTGACCGTCTTAGGAAGCCAAAGAGGACCTTCGACTTGTTTGAGCTGGGTCCAGACCATGCTGCAACTTCCCCTAGCTCGCCCCCAAAGATGGCCTGGGGACTGTGTGGTCCCTTCTCCCCTCCTCTCAAGGCCAGAACTGGATTGTGCAGTCCCTACCTCCAGCATTCCAAGGAGCTTATGTCTCCAGGGCGGGTCTGTAGCCCCATTCCTGCAGCGTCAGAAGGCCTTCCTTCCACTTATCAGCATTACATCCTTGTCTTAAACCCCACATATGTCGCACTGCCTCACCGCCAGGAGCGATTTCCCTGACCTAATTCATTGTGTCTCATAACCCGCCCAAGGGCTCAAGATGCTCCCCTGCTCTCCCTTCCCTCCTGGGAGTTCTTTCCCTGCCTCAATAAAATCTTTCTCAACTTCACATTCCTGGCTAAATTCTTTCTGTTCCATGCCTCCGTCTCCAACCTCTCATCTTGGTGCTGACAGACCCAGGACTGACTGGGGGGGGGACACCGTCCATCCTCTGGGGAGTGCACAGTCCTGTCCTCCGTTTTCAACCTCTCAACTTGGTTCATGAATGCTGGAGGAGTAAGAGGTGTCTTGACGTGCCCCCAACTACCCTTGGGCGAGTGTGGTGCCCCTCTCTCCTCCAGTCCCCCTAGCAGTCACTGCACCTTCTGACTCGAGTAGAATGCCGAGTCTGTCTGAGCTCTTTCTACCTGTTTGTGTGTCTTGTGCTGGCAGTTTGTGGTGCCTGCTCTCAGATTTATTTTAAAATCTACTTCCTCCTTCTCCCTACCAGTTCTGCAGTGTCTGCTCTCAGACCTTATCTAAAATCAACTCCTTCCTGAACAACTCCTCTGACCGCTCTTCATACAGCTGGCCCGAAAGCCAGGCCACTCCCCTCCCTCTCTTCCTGCAGTGTCTTTCACTGTCATTGACTCAATGTCCTTGTCTGCTGGTTAAAGCCACAAGCCTGAGCCAGGGAACCTTCCTGTTCTGGGAGTCCAGGACTCTCCCACTGGGTCCCTAGCTCTGACTGGGACACCTATCAGGGTTACCAGGCCACCTCCTCACTGAAGGGTGCAGACAGGGACCAGGAAAGGTCCTTCTCCTCTGACCGTACCCCATGCAGCTTAAGACATCATGGGAAACTCTCTCTCTAAGCCTCCCAAGACCAGTCCCTTGGGAAGCCTCCTGACCAACCTCACTGAACGGGGCCTGGCTCCAGATATTCACCCTAAGCACCGGTCTTTTTCTGTAACCAAGTGTGGCCACAATCCCAATTGGACAATGAGTCACACTGGCCAGGACTTTGGATTCCAACATTCTCTGAGACCTCGACAATTTTTGTCACCAGACTAAAAAATGATCCGAGGTTCCCAATGTTCAGGCCCTTTTCTTTCTTACTCCCTTCCCTCTCTATGAACTGCCTGTCACCCGGCTCAAGTTCTCTTAACCAAACACTCTCTTAATCAGGCCCCTGACATTACTCCCGTTGATCTTTCTCTAACCCCCCTGACTCCTTGTCTGCACCCCCAGTAAGGCCTCCTCCATATTCTGGGTGCCCCTCAGCACCACACCCTTCAGCTCTCAGTGGCGACACCCGCAGCCTCCCAAACCCCACAGTCGCCCGCCCTTACTCAGGCTTACAAGCCATCGCTCATAAAGCAGTAAACTCTGACACGCTCCAGGAAATTACCCAGCAACCGAGTGAGAATCCGGCAGCTTTCCTCACTCGCCTAGCTGGAGCCTTACCTGAGTACACCAGGCTAGACCCTCCCTCTCGAATGAGGCCTCCGGTGCTAGCCACTCATAACATAGTCAGTCACCAATACTCAAAAGAAACGTAAGAAAACTGAGGATGGACCACAGATGCCAATACGTGACTTAGTCAATGTGGCGTTTAAAGTTTTTAGGACCTGAGAAGACCAGGCTGAGGCAACTTGCGAATTTTGAGGCAAGCTGGCAAGCCCAAGTCTTGAGGTTGGCTGGAGGGAGGGGTCAGAAGAATTCAGGAAACAGCAACTTCAGCAGTCACTTCACAGGCTGTCAGAAAGGGCACTGGACTAAGCATTGCCCACATCCCCGGCCACCCACCTAGCCTTGCCCATCGTGCAGTCAGCAGGGCCACTGGAGAAGTGACTGCCCTTCAGTGCCTAGTCATGGAGAGTCAGTCCCTCCAAACCTTGAACCATCATTAACACTGCTTGACCTGGCCTCCAATGACTGATGAAGAAGCCCCTCACTCAGCAATCTCAGTGACCCCTCCTTCTCCGTGCTCAGGGCAGTGACCAGGGCAGCAGGTAAGCCGGTTTCCTTTTGGTGGACACGGTCTTTTCAGTCCTCCCCTCCTTCTCGAGCCCGACTTCCCCTTGCCAGGTCTCAGTTATGGGAACTGATGGTCATCTCTCCAAGCCTTTAGCCACCCCACCTTTAATGATGCCTTTGCATTACCATCCCCCTTAACCCAGCTTATCAGCATTCATTTGCCTTTACCTGCAGCCTCTCCTAAAACAGTTCTAAAGCAGACACAGCCCAACTCCCTTAACTTCTCTCTCCCTCCAAGCAGCAGCCTTCCTGTGCTACAACCCAAATGATTCCCAGCAGACCGTTAACTCCTTGCTGACACTTAGTTAATAAAAAGATGTAAAGGATATCAAGTGGACAGTTCCTCGGGAACACAGGAAAGCAACAAAACCGACAAGGTCACTCATTCAAACCAGCCACCTCTGCTAAACCTGCAGACTCCTCCCCATTTACTCAAAGCAACTTTTTAACAAACTCTCCTCCAATCTCCGCCTTTGCATTAACCAAACCCAGTAAACCTTTTTTACTTTACACGAACGCAAACCAAGGAAATAGCAGTTAAAGTCTTGACTCAGGTCCTGGGACCCACCCACTCTCCAGTAACTTACAAGTCTATACAGACAGATATGACAGTCAGAGGCGGGCAGCCGTGCGTTGGGACCTGGCAGAAACTGCCGCCCTTACAAAAGAAGGTGTCAAACTAACACTAAGAGAGCCTATCCAGACGTTATCTACCCACAAACTGCAAAACCTTCCCTCACACCAAGTCCTGTCTTTGCTGTCTCCCAACAACCTACAAAAAATCCACCTTAAGTTTATTGAAAACCCTAATAGAACCCTGTACCAGGCTCCCTCTCTCAACTCCGGCTAGTCATAAACTCTTCCTCAGAGTCGCTCACCTCCTTGAAGCAACAAATTGCATCCCTGGCTCAGGTAACCCTTCAGAACCACCATGCATTAAATCCGCTAACAGCTGACAAAAAAGTACACACACTCTATCAATGAGTCAAAAGCTGTTAAATAAAATGTTAAAGGACTCTATAACATGGTCAGGGAAATAAGGAAACCTCAGTGGGGCACCATCAACCCCTCCTCACTGAGTGCTGTAAAACCACGTCCTGGATTATGCCCCTCGAGGGACCTTTGGCAATAATTTGTGTACTGTTACTGTTGCCTCCCTCTGTTTAAATTTTTCCAGGACCAAATGAAAGCCATCTCCAACCTGCCCTTCAGCCAACTCTTGCTTCGCCCTTATAGTCTGCTGCCAACTAAACCGGCCCGAACTTTCCAGCTCTTAATCCCCCCTTCTTTGTCCTATCACAGCAGGAAGTAGTGAACCATAGAACACCACACCTATTTCCACTATTAAGAGTTTTGATGTTTGGGCCAGGTCTTAACCATGCAGCCTCTTCCTCTAACTCTCCCTGAAGATGGCCTGCAGTTCTCTGGGGCCCCTTCCCCCCAGCTCTCAAGGCCAGAGCTGGACTGTGCAGTCCCTGCCTCCAGCATATAAAGGAGTTCATCTCTCCAGGCCGGGTCTGTACAGCCCCTTCCCTCAGTGTTCCGGGACGATTTACTCACAGACCACATCCTGACTCAGACCCTGCACCTGCAGCCCCAGAAGGCCTTCCTTCCCCTCATGAGCACATACATCCTTGGCTCAAACCCTATATATGTCCCACAATTCACTGCTAGCAGCGATTTCCCTGATCTAACTCGCTGTGTCTCAGAACCTGCCCGGGGGCTGAAGATACCCGTCCTTCCATGCTCTCCCTTCCTTCCCAGGAGTTCTTTCCCTACCTGAATAAAATCTTTCTCAACTTCACATTCCTGGCAGAGGAAAGTTGTATGTTCCATCGCTGATTCCCTGCACTCTGTCTAACTGGTCTACTCCCCACAACCTTTCTGTGAAGGGGTGTTCAGTTGCCTACAAATGGGCTTTGGGTCTGCAGTCTGCAATCACCCTCATTTACAATGATTAAACATATACTTTGTATTGAGCCCTTGATATTGGCTACTCTTTTTTCCTCCCTCCCCTGACCGTCGTGACACCTTGATAAATTATGCACTACTATTTTAGCAGTTCTGAAACCTTTATATCTGTAATCATTAAATTTTTTATTCTGATTAAAGGAATCAGATCTTTCCCAGGCATAGTGAGCCTGTAGGGCAGAGCAGAACTGTCCCAGTGGGTTTCTGAGAGTATAAATCCTGTTTTTAGTGGTTCTAGAGTTGGATTACAAACATCTGGAATCTATGTACCAGAGACCGAGAAGGAAACACGTCCCAGACCCGGGCCATTCTTACAATCTTTTTGTTTTAGCACAGCACTGCAGCCCCTGGGTCAATCCATCCCCTCGAGGGCCTTCCTCGTTTCACTGCCTCTCCAGATTGCCAAGTATGATGTCCCTCCCCAGAGACCACTCTCCTGATCACACCTTCAAAGTGCTAAAAACATAGTGGCACCAGCCTCGTTTCTAAAGAACACTCTGCTTTCAACAAGTACAAGGTCAGGCAAGGGACAAAACGGTGCATGCAATCTGCTCAGGAAACATGCTACTGAACTGGATTCAAATTTTTATGGTTTGACTGTGTCCATGTTTAAAACAGCAGCTATAGCATTGCTTTCCCCTACAGAATGATTTGCAAAAATGCCTTGTGTGTTATTTGAGTGTCCTGGTGACTGAGAATTCTTCAACACCATCATCATAATGTACATAAAAATAAGACATGAAGCACATCTTCTTTCAGCTAAGGATACCCTGGCATTGTGAACTAATTTTTAATGATATCCAAGTAAACATGTTTTAATAAAGTTACACAGTGAGGTCTATGTTTTTAATTTTACAATTTTTACATAAGTGCATTTGAATTAGAGGATAGTCACATCAGTCCTGGAAAATGCAGGTGATTGAATGATCGTCTATAGCAGTATCACTTTGGCAGACCAGCAAGCTGTTCCACTTTCCCAAGTCCTGGAGTGTCCGTTTCAGCTTGGCCATATACACGGGAAGCTTCTCCTGTTGGAGAGGGCCCTGGAGGTCCAGGTAACACTCGAGAGGGATAGAAAACTGCAAGAGTTGCAGCTTGCACAGAGGGAGGGTGTGCCTCAGCAAACCCTCCAGGGTAGCCACTGGGACCGGGATTCCATAGAACCTGAAGAGCTGGAGCTGGGAGCAGTGTCCAAGGGCAGGCAGGATGGCTTTGAGCTGGGAGTCTGTGATCCCACAGCCACCCAAGTTCAGCATCTGGAGAGTGTCTGAGACGCTCTCCAACAGAACTTGCAGCGACTGAGGATTGAAGCCAGTCAACTTGATTCTACTCAAATTCAGGGATCTTAGGGACTTGGTGCTCAGACACAAGGACAGATCTGTGAAGTCAGACTCAGAAAGTGAGCACTCCGTTATCCAGAGCGTCTTCAAGGGGGCCTCCAAGCATGCAAACACCTGGTCCACGTGACCTTCCAGGAACTGAGCAGGGTCCAGATACAGCTCCTGGAGCTGGTGTAGATGGTGTAACTGTGAAGCCAACAGGGAGACTAGATTCTTCACTTCGTCCTCCTCCCTCCAGGAGTTCAAGACGATTCCAGAGAGAATCAGTCTTCTCACATGAACCATCTGGCCCAGGAGAGGAGCTAGCCTGGCCAGGGTAGACAGTTCCCACGTGCAATTCACTGCCACCTCCTGGACACGGTTCAACTGCGTCATTTTCAGGACCTTCTTAATAATTTCCATTCTAGTTGACGTATTAAAAATGTCCAGCTTCCTACAACAGAGAAGGAGCTGGCCCTGTCTCTGACTGACCCTTTTAAGGAGGAATGTGAGCACTTTATCCAAAGTGGCTTCGAAGAAGCAAAGGTCTAGGACCAACTCCACAGAAGGCCTGTTAGTCATTGATTTAGACCTTCTTGCCCTCTTTCTAGGGGGCTGGGCTGCCTCTAGGTCGTCTGATGAACCTTGGGCACCTGGATCAGACCACAGGTTCCAGGAATTGCTGTGCGCGTGTGCGCAAAAATCTAACACTTTCAGCTGACATCTTCCAAGGTGAACCTTCTGGGCCAGCAGGACATCTAGTCCATCCAACACAGCTTTTAAAATGTCCTGGGGGAGCTTCTGAGCTCCTATCAGAGTCCCCAGGGGCATGCGTGTGAAAGGCCAGGTAGCCACCATCACCTTCAATGTTGCAAGGTGCCTTCCAGTAACAGCTGCTTTGAACACAGGCAGGAAGAGAGGACGGGGTAGACAGCGCAGCTTGGCAATGGCTGAGGTCTCGTCCTTCAGGAAGCTCTGGCTTGCAAGGTCCACAAGACTGGGTGGGCTATACCTCTTCATGCTGATTCAGGTGCTCCAGCAGGAATGTGAATCCTTGTTGACCAGAGAAGTGTCCAGGAATTTCTCTCAACTCGAAGACAGCCAAGGTGCTGAAGGGTCTCAAGGTTTTAGGTTGGGTGTAAGTTTGGGTCTTCTGACTACTGTCGTTTCACAATCTTATGCCAGGTCAGAACGCCTGTGGGGTCCAAGCTGTCAGTCAGGTGATGCCAATCTAGTTGTAGTATCCTAACCATGGAAAGAAAAGCAAAGAATGCGCTCAGAAAGGTCTCATTTCTGCTGAGTCAAACACAGCACCAGGGAATTCCCTATCGATTGTGTTTCCTATAGAATCCCACCACAGAGCGGATTGTAGCATATGAGATTTCATCAACAAAACGATGTTGTTATAGCCAACTGCAAGTTCGGGGCGACATCACCATAACAGTGTTGCTAAACCACTGAGATCCATGACCCAGCTGTGGGACTAATGTTTCTAGGAAACATCATTCTTCTCTGGTGACTTGGATTCACCTGTGTGCGCAGTTCAGTACGTCAACAAATGCATCCTTCCCCCTCATTCTGGAAACACTGACCCCAGCTCAGGTGAGGTCTCCTCTGTCAGAGCAGTTTTTAACATGTACCTAGAGAAGGGATACAATACTTTTTTGAACTCACCAGGTAGACTTTGCCAAGGCCTAAATGGAAGTTCAGATGCCAGATGATGGCTATTCTTGACACAAGTTGATCAATCCAAGATGGGCAATTCACGTGGCAGACTGCTCCCGCACAGGCTGTGCAAGCTGACCAACAACGTAGACAGTTTTGAGAGAGAGAGTCCTCACATGCATACAGCGTGATCTCAGCACAGAGGTGATTGCACCACAACAGACAACATCAGGGCCAATTACAACATCATAAGGAAAACTCTCTGAGAATTCTAGCCCATAAACCTGACACAGAATCTACCCAGTCACACAATACTCACTAGCAACCAACACCTGTGTTGTAGAAAACATAAGACATGTAGAAAAGGGAGTGTTGAGAAGCCATAGTTCCAGAGATGGCCACATCACCGTGAACTTCACATATGCAAAAATGATTAAGTCTGCTGGGATTTATGAAACAGATTCCCCTTAGACAAACAGTCATATTTATTCCCCTTCAAATATGAGAACGGTGTTAAATCATTCCCAAAGTTTAATAAAGTCCATTGAGAGTAGAGAGTTTCAGAGCAGACATTAGACACATTAATTGGTCCAGTGTTGTGAGACAGCACTTCTTGTTAAAAGTGACTCCATCAGTCATGTGCCCCTAGTGACTACGTCAACTTTGGATGGATCTGCTTCGAGCCTCACACTCAACTTTACAAACATATGGGGATCATTTAACTCTGCCTTGCAGCTGTTCCTGGAGGCAATGCACAGGAAGGGTTGCCCCTCATTGTAATCATTCGGTGCTGTGGCGGCGTTTCTTTTAGCAGCCATGTTTCCAGGTGTATGAGGACGACAGTGCAGGAACTGGGGGTCCAAACGCCACACTGCATGCACCTCGTTCTATCCTCCAGATAGTAATTTTTACCCCAAGTCTCTGTGGACTGTATTCCCTTAGTGATAATTCATTTCATGTTTAAATGTGCTGGAATCAACAACAGGGAAAACCCCCAGGCTTCTGTCAGCACTGTTAAAGGCATTAAATGTTTGAATTCTGCCTTTAGTCCCTTTACCAAACATTGCCTTATCATTTCATAGTTCACTATGCTGGAAATTGACACAAAGCAGAACTACATCTTCCAAAATAATAACACGCAAAGTTCACTCTCTTTGAGTCTCTTCCAAATCACTAGGGATTCCAAGGCTGCCGACTTTCACAGTAACAAAGAGTCATCTTTACTCAGCAGACGTTGCAGGGGTTCATCCTCCATTCTCCGTCGGACACACAAGTAAGACACTCCAAGGCCAATTCACTACCTTCGTATCCACTCTGAGTCATCACAACCCTGTAGGATGAGTAGAACAACCCCTTTGGGCTCCTGAGACTGTCAGTCTTTATAGGAGTATAAAGCCTCATAGTTCAGTCAAGGCGTGCTGGTGATTTCAAACCACTGACCTTGCAGTGAACAGCCCAATGCTTAGCAGCTAAGCCATCAGGGCTCCATGGGTGTGGGTGGTGGTCGGTGTAATTTTTTAGGTATGGGATTTTTTTCCGTAGTGTCTATGAGTGAACTGATGTCCAGCCTGCCTCAAATCTCTCCACTCCTGCTCACACGTTGTTTGATACGGACCTGTGCCAAAGCCTCAGTGAGAGCCACGCTACTGAGCCCCACACTCCAAACACTAGGTCCTTCCCCCTGATTTCCTAGAGACTCCATGGGCCTCTCTCGTCCCAGTAGTCCTCATTTCAACTCACAAATGTAGTGCCCGGCAAGCCCTCAATATAAGTTGGGATATCACAATGGGAACTTCTACTGACCCCAGTGACTCCACCAGTTGATGAATCCAAGATGGGCAGGTGAGTAGCAGGCTGCTTCCTTGAAAGCTGCGGAAGCCGTGCAAGCTGAGAAATCCAAGATAAACAGGCAATTAGACCATTTACTCTCTCAGTTCCAGAGATCTGGAGATCCAGCCAAGGGTCAGAGAGCTTTGTGAGTCACAGCCTCGCAGATACTACTTCTCCATGGTTGTCTGATCACAACAGATCTCATCACAGTGGTGATGGAATTAGAGGGAATGCCCACAACCTAACAGAAATACCTTTGAGAATTCTGGCCCACAGCCTTGACACGCAACTTCAGCAAAATATAACCTTATACGCATCATGCATTAATGTCCAAATTATCTCAAGAGATTTGACTAATTGATCACTAGGGACAGGGACCTGGGCCGGCTGTAGGATGCCATCACTGACATCATGCATGAAGGAAGCAAAATCATTCACCAGACAGAACAGAACGATCAAGGTGGAAATCAGAGACTCAGAGTCTGCCATTGGTGGGGACGTCGTTAAAGGAAATGCGAGAAATGATGAAGGAGCAAGACTGAGTATAACATTTCAAAGGGCAACTTAAGAAGACAAAGAATCATGGCAAAAGCTTGCTGTCCAAGGGGAAAATAATCAAATCGATAAAATGAGGACAAAGGGAATTTCAATCCATATATGTAGTACAGAAAACAGAGGTGGGAAAGGGCAGATACCCCAACAAAGCTTTGCCTGACATAGACCAAAGGAAAATGTAGGCAAAGCCATTTACAGACATATCTGTTTGTGGTTTCTTCTTTTCAACAAACTAAACATACACAGACACTTCTGCCAAGATCTTTGCTAATAGCTTTGTAATCAAGAGGGCACTTTTTGGATCCATCAGGTCAGAATTGAGGACAAAAGACTGAGCTCTCTCATTTACATGTCTTAGACTACAGGGGAACCTTCTTAGGTCTACCCTATGTTTTTGGGGTACCTTCATTCATTTACCTGTCTTTCTCATAGAAATCTGTTCCTACTGGTTTCCAGGACTACCAGGGAGATTCAGAGCTACTGCTTTTACCTGTATCCCTGAAAATTCAATGCTAGAGTTTGTTGGTCAGAAAGTGAGTGTGGTGTTGTCAAGAAGGCAGTAGGACTATTCCAGGCCTTAGGAAAAACTGAGGAGCCCTGACATGGAAATCGTTATATGTTGGGCTACTAGTTCACATAGTCAGCAGTTTGAAACCACCAGCAGGTTCCCGGGAGATAGACTGAGCTTTCTACTCCCATAAACAGCTACAGTGTCAGCAATCCACAGGGGGTCTATTTCAGTGAGCATTGACCCCCTGCCAGTAGGTTTTATTTCAAGAGGATTGTCAAAATGCCTGTATGGTATAAGCACTCACCCTGTGGGGAAACTGAAGAACCCCCTGAGAAATTTTTTAAGCTGAACAAACTGAAGACCTTTAGCTGATAGAAGTGGAGGGAAAAAAATTAAACACAACTAAAAATACACGGTCACAAGTTTGAAATGTTAATTTTTTGAGCCACTGTGTGCTTCCTGACACATAAAGCAACACTCTGCCCAACAAAAGGAAACACTGCCCAGTCCTGTGCCATCCTCACAAGGGACCAGGGTACAACAAGCTGGCAGAAAAGTGGTTGTTGAAAGATGGAGGGACCATAAGTAGAAGATGTAAGGACACAAAGTCGCCAAACCAAAGAGAGCTAGACCATCAACCATTTCAAGAGAAAGCATATGACCAAGAAACAGTGGTACAAAGAGAAAACCTTTGCAGCCAATGTGTCTGGGGATGGGTCTTTTTAGCTGTTCAATATCCATGGATCTGACCTCCCTTGAAGAGGCCGTGTGTCTTTCCATCAACTTACCTTGAGTCTAGGAACTGGGTCGGGAAGTGGGTAGGATTTTCAGGTTCACCGGAGCACATGTATCCAGGTCAGCTCTCTGGGTTGCTGTGAATTTCTGTCTCTCTGCTGGCTGTTATAACTGATAGTCTCTTGTCAAATGACAAATTCTGTAGCCGCCTCCACAGAAAACTCCCCTCCCAAGAATCTAATCTGTGCTCTGAAGATATCAAGGTCTTAGTGTCCCACCCTGCATCGTGTCACACCTGGCTTATTTATCACCTAGGCTGACCATGTAGGAGATCGTTAGATGCCAAAGTCTGCCATTAAAAATATGAAATAAACCAAACTCACTGGTCATGGGGTTTATTCCCAATTATAATGGTCCTGTGGTCATTACAATTACTGTTGATATCACTGAAGACAGACGTGTGCGTAAGCAAACGTGGTGAAGAAAGCTGATGGTGCCCGGCTATTGAGAGTTATAGCCAGGGATATAGGTGCAGAGTCCCCACACTAATTCAGCTTCACGGAATTCCTTTGGGATCAATGTCCAAAGAAGCAGATCATCTCACCCTTAGGCAAAGTGAATCAGAATTGGATTACTTCCCTCTTTCTCCAGCAGCCTCGGGGAAAGTGGTCTCTTAGGGTCTCTTATCTGGGTGTGTCCTTGATGGGCTTAATGAAGTTTCCATAATCAGGAAGCAGAGGCTAGCAAACTTTAGAGCTGGAAGAACAACAATATAAAAAGGATTCCAGTGTCTTGAAGCTAGTCTTACAAACAAATGAAATCACCATGATGGAAATATTACCCTTCAAATACAACAATGATAAGTTAATTTACAATTTTATTTTAGAGACACATGTATGTACTGAAAGATCCTCTTAAGAAGTGGTTCTCAACTTTCCCAGTGCGTCAACCCTTTAATTCAGCTTCTCATGTGGTGGTCGCTTCCACCCGTAAAATTATTTTCGTTGCTACTTTATAACTGTAGTTTTGCCCTTTTTGTGAATCATAATGTAATGATCTGATATGCCGGAGGCATTTTCATGGTTACAAGTTGCACATAATTAAAGCATAGTGATTAATCACAAAAACAATATGTAACTCTAAATTGTGAAATATTTATTTCTAATGACAAATAAGTGAAATTTTTTCTTGAAGCATGGTGTCGCATGGGGAATAGTCTTCACAATGGGTACTGGTATGTGAACTTATCTGCATGTGGGCGGACCCATCTGGAGACGGATAGAGGAGTGGTGTCTAGGTTCCTAAGACCATCGGAAACATGTGTTTTCCAATGGCCTTTGGCAACCGACCCCTGTGAAAGGGTCGTTCCACCCCCAGATTGGTTGGGACCCACAGGTTGAGAATCGCTACTCTTAAGGCTCTCAAGCCCAAGTTTGCTAACCCCTGGTCAGGAGTCAGACCCTAGCAGATATACACTGACTGCATTGGTTACAAGTACCTATCTTGTAATCTCTAATAAAATATGCATGTCTCATTCATGACCCTGTTGTGGTTTCCCCTTAGTGTTTTAATCATTCTTTGGGGGTGCATACAATTCTTATCACAATGCATACATCCATTGTGTCCAGCACATTTGTGCATTTGTTGCCATCATCATTCTCAAAACCTTGGCTTTTGATTTGAGCCTTTAATATCAGCTCCTAATTTCCCCCTTCCTCCCCACTTCCCTCTCTCTCATGAACCCTTCTTAATACATAAATAGTTATTAATTTGTCATATCTTACACTTCCCGACGGCTCTCTTCACCAACTTTTCTATTGTCCAACCCCCAGGGAGGAGGTTATATGTAGATCCTTATAAACGGTTCCCCCTTTGTACCCACCTTCCCTCCATCCTCCAGGTATCACCACTCTTATCACTGGCTCTGAAGGGATCATCTGACCTCGGTTGAATTTTTGACAATTTCCTGTGTTCCATACCTTATTGAAATACTCTTTATTTTTTCTTTTTAAAATAATATTATTGGGGCTCATAAAACTCTTATCACAATCCATTTACCCATCCACTGTGTCAAGCACATTTGTACATTTCTTGCCATCATCATTCTCTAAATATTTGCTTTCTACTTGAGCCCTTGGTATCAGCTCCTCATTTTTTCCTCTCCCTCCCCACCACTCACTTGTTCATGGACACTTATAAAGTAGTATTATTTGTCATGTATTAAAGTGTCCGATGTTTCCCTTCACCCACTTTTTTCTTGTCCATCCCCCTTGGAGGGGGTTAAATATAGATCCTTGTGATCAGTTATCTGTACCAGTGTACATCCTTGGTCTAGTCAGACTTGTAAGGTAGAATTGGGATCATGATAGTGAGGAAGGGGGCGGGGGATCATTAAAGAATTAGAGGAAAGGTGTAAGTTTCATCAGTGCTACACTGCACCCGGAGTGGCTCCTTTCCTCCCTGCAAAAATTCTGTAAGGGGATGTCCAGTTGCCTACAGATGGGTTTTGGGTCTCCACTCCGCACTCCCCCTCATTCACAGACAGGAACTGGAAACACAAGGAATCTAGGACAGATAAACCCCTCAGAACCTATAATGAGAGTAGGGACACAAGGAGGGCAAGGGGTAGGTTGGGGTAGAAAGGGATAACTGATACATTCAGAAGCATCGTGGAAGCATTCAACTAAATTCAAATAAATAAAGGGTATGAAAGAAAAGACCACCTTAAATATTAAAATTAGTGAGAGGGAAGATTTCTCTCATGGAAAAACCGAGAGAACTTTCTGAGGAGCCCAGAGGGAGGTCACCTGAGCAGGTCTTCCATAATACCACAATCCCATCGACTACAGGAAAGTTTACAGCAATCTCCTTCTGACAGAGACGCGTTTCACTGCCCTCAACTGTGGCCAGAGGAGACCTGCCAGAGGCAGAGTCCGACTAGGTGCTCTGCAGCTGGACGTCAGGCGCTCTCTCTTCCAATGCCTTCTACAAAGAGGGGCTCACAACCTCAGTTCTGATACCTTCCCCTTCTCCATACTTGCATTTTGTTCTCCATTCTGTTGGGACGTCTCACAGACAGCTGTGCTTCTTCCATGTGGACTTAGTTGGTGCCGCTTTTAGATGGTTGTTAATTTGAATGCCACAGTAAAATGTAAACAAAACAGATGGGTCTTGGCTGTTTCTATGACAGCAATCACATGGAGTAATGTCTAATGGGCATAGTCCTAAATGAGTAGACCCTACTCCTACAGTGCAAAGATGGGTAAAGGTAAGGCTCTCAGCAGTGATACTCTGGTGAAAGGGAAGAATGTTGTCAGTGAGGTCCCTAATCCAATGAGGGCACAGAGGTGGATAGAGACGCCAGAGTTGGCTAGAGAAGAAAGAGGTGGGTTGATGGCCTAGAGAGCCATGCAATAGCTAAATATACAGAATGGCCTTGAATGAACCACATGTCCCTCAGAAATATGTATCACTACACTCCATTTACTTAACATTTTTATTACTGTTATTCACTTAATTCCACACTTTTTGTTAGTAACATTAAGGATTACTTAATAATATTTCTATTTTTTATCTCCTTCAATCCGTTCACTAATCCTTGTCTTCACTAATGCCCCAGCTTCTCCATGTGACTGTTAAAATAAGAGATAACCATCAAAATCCCTTCTATTTGAAAACAAGGTTTTGTTAAGGTATATTCTGTAAATAATTTCTATGGAAGACAAATGGAAAATCTTCATGAGGGTGTGAGTGGGGGAGGGAGGTGCAATAAGAGGACCTTAAACCAAGGGCTCAAGTATAAAATGTTTGGGAAATGATGAAGGCAGCATATACAGAAATATGTCTGGTACAATTGATGTGTGGAATGTTATAAGAGTATAAGAGCCCCCAGTAGAATGATTTTTTAAAAAGGCTCCTGAGATCCAGCCCCAAGAGTGACCAGATGTACAGACAGACATGCAAGCTCCAGACCGAAGCACATGTACTATACACCCTGTATATTTACAATGTGGTGTATAAATGGGACAGCCCTCAAGACCCCTAGATTGTATGATTTATTTTTGTTTTTTAAAAGAATATCTGAAGCTGTGTCTCCCTCATGGCTGGCTAGGGGCTCAGCCCACAGGCCTCTTGGGGTGCCTGTCTCCCCATCCCCAGCATGGTGCCCCTACCTAATCCATATGCTAGGTGTTCAGTGGTGTATATTTCTCCTCCTGGACATGGGGCACATGCTGCCTGGGACATGGTCCTCTCCTTAGTCTTAGCTCATGTTGCTCAGTTTCAGAGCTGGAGGCAGGGAACGGGCACTGAGCTGAAGCCAGGGCTGGCAGTATTCCTGGATGCGGGAGTGCTTGGCTGTCCAGCTTCCTGCCAAGAACTGCCACTGGGGTCAGAGCTCTGCTCCCAGGAAAATCCTCCTCCCAGGACCCCTTTGCGTGAGGCTGTGTCTGCATATTCTATACAAAAGTACTTGTCCTCTCCCTTTGTAAACTACGTTTGACATGGATTAGACAAATATAAACCACTGAAAGAAAGGCATATTTGAACCTAATTTATCTCTGCCCTTTTGATGTGTTTAGTGCTATTTTTTTTTGTTTTGTTGTTTAGTGCTATTATGTAGCGTTAGACATGGAGAGAGGCAGAGATAGAAAAGCTAGTGGTGGTAAGTTAAACATCGAATATGGCAAACCAAAGAAATATGCATGCACATAAATGACTGTGGTGGCCAAGAATATCAAAAGTAGTGTGGTTGGCCAAGCAACAAATCTCACTTGCAAGACGGACAAAGAGAATATTCCTTAGGCGCAGCAATGAAGATACTTTGTATTACATTCTTTTGCCAAGTTATCTGCAGAGAGCAATCCCTGGAAAAAGACACCATGCTTGGTAAATTAGAGGGGCAGTGGATAAGAAGACCATCAACAAGATAGGCTGCCACATGGCGTGAAACAATGAACTGAACTTCAGAACACATTGACGGTGGTGCAGGACTAGCCAGTGCTTCCTTCAGTTGCCCATTGCTCCATATGACTCAGAAAGGATTACGTAGCACCGAACAAAAGCGATGGAAGCTGATGAATACAGGGGAGGGAGGTGGAGCAAGTGATGGAGACGACAGGTGGGCAGAGAGTAGTGGTGGGTAGATAGCCTAGAGACCAATGTAGTAGATCACCATATTTCTTAACAGTTGTGTCTCTGAGCATTGACTGTAGATATCTGTGAATTGGGACTCTGGATACCTTCAATCTTTCCCCTGTGTATCATCCTCTTCCTGTTCTAGTTATGAGAATTTTTGCTTTCTTTATGAATTATCCTCCGTACTGAAAGCTGCACTATTTAATCTGCCTCAGAAAGTACTGCAAGCGATTCTTCCTTTTCCATCGAGCTGGCTTGTATGGTCTCCATTTCAAAGGTTTATAGTGTGTCTTCTCTCAATCCTCAGGCCACATTGTTCCTCATGTAATCAACTTTATTACACATTTGAGCAGAATTCAGATTCTGAATATGATAATGATCACCTTTCCTGATTGAACACCACTCAGCATCCCTTGAGGTGATTCTCCTCCTGCGGAGTCCAGGACCGTCAGTAATTGAAAGCCCAGCAAACTGCTCCATCCTCATGATTATCATCAACCGCACCCCAGTCACACTTCAGCTACTTTTCAGTGG
Organism: Tenrec ecaudatus; assembly: GCF_050624435.1. Taxonomy (NCBI): domain Eukaryota; kingdom Metazoa; phylum Chordata; class Mammalia; order Afrosoricida; family Tenrecidae; genus Tenrec; species Tenrec ecaudatus. Next base: position 2,992,791 of record NC_134548.1, on the reverse strand, counting down.
CAGCATCTCATCGTATCCGTGGCTCTATATCAGACACATTTCTGTTACTCTTCAGTGTCTAATCCCTCAGAAGGGGACCATTTCCTCCTGACTTCTTGTCTGTTCTTAGTCTCTAAGATCAGCTGAAACCCGTTCACTTGGAATTCATCGCTGTATTTTCAAATGCTGGTGACATAGCTTCCAGAATCATAGACACACAGAAGCCCCACAGTTCAGCAAATAGCTTCCGATCACAGAGAGAGAACTCAGGCAGTGCATAATGGAAGAAACTCTTGCCGGTTAATCATCTCTAGATTTTTGTTACTGTGGTCCAAATATCTTTGTCCTCTCTAACTTGGAAAACTCCTACTTATCCTTCAAAACCTAGTTCCATAGATAACTCTTCCATTCAGTATTATGCCTTCTTCGATGCGGAGCACTATCACCCATATCTTCCTGCGGAACCCCACCCCCCCAATTGTTGCATCCTACACCATTCATCATCCATCTCAGCGGGGAATTCCTAAATCCACATAAAGCAGTTGAAAAAATGAATACGCCAACGCCTTTGCGTCACCGGAAGTGCGTCACCGGAAGTGCGTCACCGGAAGTACTCCGAGCATTGTGGAATTGCGAATAAAACCCGAGCCTACCAAGTTCTCCAGTGCTTGTGAGCAGAGAAAGAGGCTGAATTGTCAGGAGTGAAGAGTTTTGAGCAAATACTGCCGACCAGACTTGCACCCCAAGAAGATCCCCAAGCTCATGATGCCCAAGTACCAGCAGTATAAGGTGCAACTGAGGATCCCCTTCCACATGAAATGTAAGACGTGCGGAGAGTATGTCTACAAGGGCACGAAGGTCAGTGCGCGCAAAGAGACGGTGAACCATGAGGACTACGCGGGCCTGACGATCTCCTGCTTCTACATCAAGTGCAAGCACTGTGGGGAGGAGTTGACCTTCAAGACAGACCCCGAGAGCACAGACGACGCCCTGCAGCTGGAGCCTGGTGTAACTTGCAGGCTGAGGCGCATCAGGAAGAGAGGGTGCCAAAGGAGCCGGAGCACCCCGTGAAGGTGATGGGGAGGCGCACCGAGGACTCCCAATTGGAGATGGAGGTGCGGGAGATCCTGCAGCGGCTGGAGCAGCGGCAGGCCCACGTGGATTTCAAGGTCATGATGCAGCAGCCTGACAGAGGAGCAGCAGAGGCAGAAGCAGGAGGGAGACCAGAAGGAGGTGGCGGCCCTGATGGAGGAAGTAAAGAAGCATCGACTAGGGGCAGTCACCGGGCCGTTCCTCCCGCCATCCTGAACCAGCTGCCAAATGCCAAGAGGTAAGAGAGCTATGAGCTGAGCCTGGGGAGTCTGGAAAGCACAAGGTCTCAGCTGCCTCGCCTGGTAGTTTTAACAAGGACCGGTGAGGATAGCAGCCTACCACTGGGCCTGAGGGGGCCAATTCCTGTCCCTGCTTGGAGCGGGTAGACAGCTATCCCGAGATTGAGGACAGTAGCGCCAGAGGCCCATCCCTGAGCCTCCACCACAAGTCCAACCATGCTAGCCGGGCCAGAGCTCGCAGAACTGGGACCTAACAAGCAGCAGGACCTGGTGCCCCACCACCCATATTCCGTGACCCGGGGACTTGGCGCTGAAGTTGTGGAATGGGAGTGTTTTGTATATAATTACTTCAATTGGAGAAACCAACAAGAAAAGTACACGAGCAACTACTACAGGGTCTGGAGAAAATGTTCTAGAATTGAATTTGAAGGCAGAGGCACAGCTCTTCCTTGATCTTATTGAATCGTATCCCATTTTCGATGCAGTGAAAATGAAACTGGTAAAACCAATAATGCTAAAAAAGTTTGACTGTTGATAAGAATCTTCTCCAACATCTTATCTTTGTTAGAGCCTAGATCCTGAGCACACAGTCTGGACGACACTTTAAGAGAAAAGAAAGAAAGACTGAAATCATCTGCAGATTAACCACGCCCGACTGAATTTCTTGGGATCAGAAGACAAGGACGCAGCTAATCTAGCCTTTCCCATCCCAAGATTTCCCGCTGAAAAAAGGAGCGTGATGTGAACAGTCCTGTTATTTCACAGGAAACCACGTGAATTCAATTATGGCAGACATTGTTTTCTTCAGCGTCAACCAGTCGGCTCCGACGCACAGGGACCCGCGCAGGAGAGAGGGAAAGACTGCACACTCTGCGCCATCCTCACAACCGTGTGTAAATGTGAGGCCTTCGTTGCAGCTACTCTGTGACTCCATCACGTCAATGGCCTGCTTTTGTCTCTCTGTCCTTTTCCAGGAACCGATCTCTCCAAAAAACAGGTCCAAAATATGTAGCTTGACGTCCCATCATCCACATCTGTAAGGAGCAATCTGGTTATACTTCTTTATATATAGATAATGTTATGTTATAATATTATAAACACAAATAAAAGTATATATACTTGTCCGTTTGGCATACCCTTCCTCAATAGAAATTGAGCACTGCTTCCTTGCTACGTTGCCACAACTTTCTCTTGATCCACTTAACCATTCAACGACGAAGTATTGGGAATGCCCCTTCTCATGGCTATCCATACTTTGTTATCATGCACAGTTTCTGCCTTGGAGGCAGCCAGGGTCTATTGACGCTTGTCCTTAACTTGCTCTTTTTGAGGATATCTTCAAACGGGTGCAACAAGACTGTGTCCACAGTGTGGCAGTGTTTTGCAGCTGGAACTGCTCAGCCTGCACTGATTTGCCTCCTGTTTGGACCAGGTGGTTCATGTGAGAAGTCTCAGACTGTCTGGAAACATCTTGGGCTAAACACATAGGAGGTGGAGAGCCAGGACTCCAAATGTACAATGATGACAAAGAGATACAGTCATTTCCTACAGGGAGTCCCCTACGTTTAGCCTTCTACAAGGGATATTAGTAAAGAATGGATTTATGTTTGTGAAAACCTTACATGTATTGCAATTAGTTCTTGTATAATGGGCCTGTGAAACACAACACGGTCATGTTTCCATTTTGGGTGAAGTGAATGTGTTCTATGTTGTATTATTCACCTATGTATTTACTTGCTCTGCTCAATAGAAACAATACAAAAATTAGAGTGTATTGCTTACCTTCTATAATACATAGGTTCTCAACCTGTGTGTCTTGACCCCTTTGGGGTCTCAAAGGATCCTTTTTTAGAGGTCGTCCAATTCATATCAATAGCAAAATGACAGTTATGAAGTAGCAAGGGAAATAATCTTATGGTTGGGCAGGTCACCTCAACATGAGGAACTCTATTAAAGGGTCGCGCATTAGGACGGTTGAGAACCACTGCCCTCTATCTTTCACACCTCCATACCCATTGAGGGTCCTTGATACGTCTTTATAACTTGCCTATGTGCAAGGGTACAAGATCTGTGTCAACTTGCTGAGGTCACGAATTTCATCAGTGTGGAAAGTATGTAAGCATCTCTGTTTGGAGTGGAAGTTTAGGATTGGAAGAACAAGCACACATCCTACCAAATGCAAATGATGCAACCCAACTAGCTGGAAGGCAGCCAGACTTGAAGCACTTCCTGATGCAGATGGGAGAGAAAGTCTGGCCAGGATCTAGCATCCCACAGATGTTGCAAGGATATAAGGAAGGTACCTCAGAACCCACGGGGAGAGAACCTTATCTTCCAGGTGAGGTCCTGAAGTTGGATTCCACCTACCTAAACAGTAAGAAAATGATGTTTCCTTGTTTTATAAACCCTAATTGGTAATGCTTCTGACATAAGAGCCGTTGAGAAGAGAATATACTGTGCTCTTCTCAAGAGGTCCATGCTTTAAACATGCCCAATGTGATCCAATCATCCCTGCAGTGCTCCAGATAAATGCAATTGATGTGGCATGCTTGGTAAAGCATTGGGCTGATTGCCACCAGGGTACTCATTCCAACCTACCCGGCAATCTGTGGGGCTTGATGAGGTCATCTACCCCTGGAGAGATCAACAGTCTGTAGGCAGCCAAGGAGGCACTTTTACTCTTTCCCATAAGTTGGCTCTATGTTGGAAGAGACACAGTACAAGTGTGTTTGTGCTATGGGAAAGGAGTTACACAAATGAATATCAATAAGGGTATTATTTTGCATATGTGACAATCTGTGGACTAGAGCCATTTCTGTAACCAATTGCTTAATCCACTCTCATCTGCTGACACATCTCCTCAAAATGTTCTATGTACTATCAATCACAGGGGGTGAGGTTTGATGGCTGACAGTTTATCTCAACAGGGCTGGGTCTGGACGCAAAGGGTGTGTTCTGTTAGGATGGCATCAGCCTGGAGGATAAAACGACCAAAAATACCATCACTTCCCTGCTGAGACCTACTGTGAACAGCCAATGATGGGGAAGCTAGCTATCTTGTGGGTGTGGTTTTATGAGTTAAAATGACTCTGAAAGCTCTCTCCTTTGTTCTGGGCCTGGACCCTTCCTCTGTCCTGAATGTTTGGAGACTTGAGACCTAATCCTGACATTATCTCTGTATCTATGGAAATTGTTGGTCTCAACACCCTTGGGAAAAGTTTGTCCTTTGACCTGCCATCTTGGATTCATCACCCACTGGAAATACTTGATCAAAGATAAGAGTCAAGATTAAAATCTGAGCCTTGTTAACCTTTCCAATGGTGATTTGAAATAGGGAGTCACAGGAAAATTCTCTAAATAGTTCTGAGGTGCTAAGTGGGGAAGGTCCTAGAGGTTGAGGTGTGGCATTCCAAACTTGTCTTTCTTTGAGGCCTATGTGATTTGAGTGCATTCAATATTGCATTATGAACATATAAATATATTTGCTCTACCCAGTCTAATCAGGGTAAACAGATCAGGGGGTTGTGCTTACCCTCTATCTCCTTCACAACTCAGTATCTATTCAGGGACTTGATGCATCTTAATAGCTTGCTTTTGTGCAATGGTTCATTAAATGTATCATCTTTTTACAATACATTTTATCAGCTGCTCATACAACTCTTATCACAATCCATACATATATATACACATAAATTGTATAAAGCACATCCGCACATTCCCTGCCCCAAACATTCTCAAAGCATTTGCTCTCCACTTAAGCCCTTTGCATCAGGTCCTCTTTTTAAATGTATCATCTTGCTGAGATCATGATTCTCTGTAGTGTGGCAGGTAAAGAAGGGTGTCAGTTTGGGGGATGGGCTCCAGTGTGGAGTTATTCATCTATTAATCAACTGTTGGAGTCTTCAGAACCACCGCTGTTTCCAGTTCAGAGTGATGAGAGCCTGCTCCCATAAAGACATATAATAGTGGTCCCCAAGTAGGTGATCCCGTCCACTGAGGTGAAATGGAATGGCCCATTCAGTGATACCTGTATTTTAAATAGGGGAGAAAGATGGGGCTTTCTTCTCCCATTCAGAATTACAGTCGTGGAATCCCACAGGGGTGGTTTACTCTGTCCTGTGTGGTTTCCATTCATCTGCATTGACTGTGGCAAGAAGCTCCTTTTACTCTTTGTTTGAGAGCATGCACTTTAGTGCAAACCTTGTGCTTGCTTAATAATTATAGACAGATTCTAAGTGAGTGTTTGCTTTTAATGATGGACTTAAATATCCACTCAAGACTTCAATCCTGGAATTTCTTTTAGATTCTCAATGTCGGGTGACAACTGAATAACAACTCTTCTAAATTATCAAGGCGTTTTAGTGGCCGTCATTTTTGTGGACCCACAGCACTGCTGCTGAGACTCTCGTGTCTGAAGAGTAAGTTGAACCCTTACTATTCAACCCTCTCACACCCCCACCACAAACCCTTAAAACAGAAAATTTAAGGAGGGTAGACAAACATGTCCTAGACATGTAAACCAGAGATAGCTTAGTCTTCTGTGGTCAATTCTCACCTGGTGGATGAATAAGACCCTCTTGATTACAAAGCTATTAACTGAAAGCTGTGCAGAAAATGCCTGTCTGACTATGTTTCTTTGGATAAAGTCAGGCCAAGCTTTCCTGGGGTGTGAGCCTATTCCCACTTCTCTTTTCTGTGCCACATCTACCGAATGACATTCTCGATGTTCTCACCACTATAACTTGAAGGATTCCCCCTTGGGCATCATGTTTCATGTTAATATTTTAATTTTTCTCCTGAAGTTGCTCTTTGAAATGTTCTGTTCAGCATTCTTTTATCATTTCTTCCATTTGCTTTAGTTACATTTCTACCAATGGCAGGATTCAGAGTCTCTTAGATGTCCACTTTTGTCATTCTACCTTTTGTGTCTTGTGGAGGACTTTGCTTTCTTCATACATGATGTTATTGATGTCATCACACAGCTGGTCCAGTTTCCTGCTGTTAGTGTTCACTCAATCCTATCTGTTCTTGAGATGGCCTTGCCATTCATGTGGGATGGATCTCAGGTTATATTTGTGCTCTCACGTAGTTGATTCATTTCTTCATCTTCATGGCCCCAGCTTCATTTTTGACTGCACATAATGACCTCCTCCAAAATCTCTTAAGTTAGGGCTTATGTCTCAGCACTAAGTTTTTGGATGTTACACATAACTTTCCAATGTCAAAAACAAAACAAAAACCCCAAATCAAAAACCACTTCTGGAAATGCCTTGAGATCATGTAACAATGAAGTTGTTCATCTTGCCCTCTGGTAGGGTGCATTGGAAATTGCATTACTTGCATGCTTCTAAAGATGGTCCAGGGAGAAGCAGTGTTTTAGGGCTCCCTGGGCATGTCCTTGATGGACAGGACTGTAGGTTGCATAATCAGGAGTCCTACCCTAGCATCTTGCTCAATTGCTTCATTTGAAAGTGCCAAAGTCTTTAGAACATAAACTATGTGTCCCAATCTTGGTCCTCCTATGGCTTCCATAATCCCCCTCTTATTGTGATTAGTGGTCTTACAATTACTCATGAATTTGTACAGCTCCCTGTATTCCAGGACTTAGTGAAGTAAAATCCCATGTTTGATTAGTCTGATGGTATGAAGACTTCATGGGAATGGCGACCCTAATGTGTCTGCATCTTTGTGTCCTTCATAAACGAAGGCACTTTGTCCTTAACTTATCTTGGTGTTAGGGTCTCTTTTGTAGTGAAACACTTGTCCAACTTCTTAGTGGACTTGATTTCCGTGGATTGCACAGGCAGAAGTCAGGCGTGCATAGCTGCCATTTATTTTGTTCAAAAAGTTTGATGGAATGATGGAAGAGCTGAGTCCAGCCCTGGCTAGCAGATTCTCTGTGTCCCGAGATTTGAACGGATGTGCAGCCTCACACCCGCTCCTGTCCCAGTACAAGCCCAAGTGCAGTTCCTTGGAGCAGGATGAGCTGCACCGTCGTTATTTGAACTGCAGAAATACAAGCGACTCGCCTCTGTGAACCAGGCCAGAAGGCTGGCTGAAGATGACTGGACTGGAGTGCAGAGTGAGGAGGAGGAACACAGGAAAGATGACGAAGACATGGATGTTGACATTGACGAGAAACTCCCCTAGCACTTTGCCAATCAGTTGATGCTCTCTGAGTGGCTGATTGATGTCCCCACGGACTTGGGGCAGGAGTGGATTGTGGTCTTGTGCCCCATTGGAAAAAGAGCGCTCATCATGGCCTCCAGGGGTTGCACCAGCACCTACACCAAGAGCGTTTACTGTGTGGACAGGTTTCCTTCCCTCCTGCCCGGAGGCAGCAGGCAGAGCTCATGGACACCATTGTGCACTGCATTCACAGCGAGGTGCAGCAGACTTACTACGTTCTGGACCTGTTGTGTTAGCGGGGACATCGCGTTTATGACTGCCCCACTGATTTCTGGTTCTACTGGATGCATGTGAAGTTAGCTGAGGAAGGTGACCTGGGAGAGCAAACAAAGCTCAATCCTTTTTAGTTTGTGGGGCCCAGAACTTCCAGTGCACCCCAAGAGGCTGTGTGAGGTGCTGGCCACACGCTTCCCTTTTGAGGTGGACGGGCTCCTCTTCTACCACAAGAAGATCCACTACATCCCGGGCAGCATCCCCCTGGTGGGCTGGCTATGGCCTTACATGGTGCCGCTGGTCTGCAGACCACCCAGCAAGAGTACACAAGGCACCAGCTTCTGCAAATCAGCCAGGAAAATTAATACTGTTATTCTTTAGAGTTAGTGAATGTTGCAGGGTATAGCTTTGATAACAACATCCTGGTCAATAAAATAAAAATAGTACCATCATGGCTAAAACATTAAAGGGAACAATGATATTAATTAAAATGTTTTAATTTTGATTACATAGGAGCATATTTTAAAATAAATGACTACTGGGACTCTCTGACATGAAAGGGGGGAAGGAGTCAGGTTATTCATCAGTCAACAAGATTGCCTTAATGTGACCAATGTTTGTCTAAAGTATACTTGCAAAATTTACCTTGTGATTTCACGAATCCTTCTATCACCAAGACCATATTTTCCAACTGTTTTCCCTACCTCATTGTTTCCTAATTTCTCACTCCAATTACCAATAATTATCTATGTGGCTTGACTACATGTTGGGTCAATTTCATACTGAAGTGATTGGAAAACTACTTCAGCGTCTTCATTAGTGATTCGTGAGAAAATTTTACTCATCATTGTATTGACAAGACTTTCTTGTACTCCCATAGATACCCCATCACCCAGTGTGTTGTAGTTCAATACAGATCTCCAAGTTCAGTTTGATGAACGCACCATTATGCCTCTTGAGTTTGCCTTTCCTGTAGAGTTAGTTAGCCTTGGGATGGTTTGATTCAATATGCAATGACCATATTTCCTACTGATCTTTGATTTATCCACCTCACCAGCTGCTGAGGTCCATCATCGGCCTGCCCATATTGGGTTCGAAAACCTTAGGGCCAACGTACGCAGAGGAAGTAGCTAGACTGAAAAGTAAGCCTCACACGGATCTTGAGAGCCTCTCCCACTGTGAGTTGATAAGAGGAGTAACAAAGCCAGAAAGCTCCTTTCTGAGGAGCTCTGGGTGCCATGATCCAGTTTTGGAGGGCAAGGACAACCAGTGTAGCTCTCCCAGAAGTCTGAGCAGACGTCTCGTACCATTCACAAGTCAGGATTGCTCTTGGAGCAGATTGATCAGCAGAAGCAGGAGGAACCCACCCAGGCTCCTGGACCTGGGCATCCAGAGTGTGTGGCAGGATGAGGCCTCAGCCATGGCCGTCCTGGAGTCGCTACTCACGAACTCTTCCCACCACTGTCATGCAGCTGTGGTCGGTGGACACAGACACGCAGCGAAGGCCACGGTAGTGTCTTGGCTTTTTATCCTGTTCCCGTAGGGGCTCTCATGAAGTCTTGGCATTCTCAACAGGATATTTTGATATCCTGCTTCCCAGATGATTCCACGCAGGGGATGTGAACTCTGAGTTGTGGATATATGCCTGAACACTGACACCAAGTTTTGGAGAGTGTGGTCTGAAACCCAATCCATTGCGTCCAGTAACAACCTAGCCCAGGACTGTGACTCTCAAAGGGAAGGATCCCGTAGCAGGAGAGAAGCCTCAGTGTTTGGCCTCTATGTATTTGCTCAAAAGCATTTGCCTTCTTGAATCAGTACCAGATGAATTGCTCACTATTATCATTACAAGAGTCAACTGTGGAAAGACCCTGCCTACCCTCTTCTGTCAGTAGTTAGCGTTTGAAGGAGATCTGTCACAGCTTCCGATTATTGAGGAGATCTTAAATGGGGTACAGATGGATTCTGTGCAGGAGGTGGGAATCCACTGCAGATGGGACCTGCAGAGGCGCAACTGGTTTACTGCTTACCTGTCCCAGATGAGTCACCAGAGCACACTCCATGTTTCCCACGTAAGTCCCACATAAGTCCAGATCCCCTGGTGTCATGTACCATGGACAAAGTGGAGAAGTGTCTTGCAAAACTGGCCTCTCATATCCTCAGTCTGCATTACTCCAGCACCTCGTTCTGGAATCAGTCTTCTTCCTCAATGACCACGTCTATCAGCTGCTCAGTTGTTGGCCTACACATTCGCAGTTTCTCTCTTTAAAAGCACTGCATTGCGTTGGACTCTGGCCTGACAGCCTGTGCTTTTGTCCCCGAACCAGCCAACTAAGGTCCCCGCATATGAGTGGTATGTTCAGGGATTCCTTAAGACATGAATTCCTCCCAAGTCTGCTAGAGTGGGTCTCAGCCACCGTGAACCACCTGAATTTAGCTGACTGTGAAATCGATGACTCTGAGCTCACTGCCTTGCAGCCTGCTCTGTGCCAGTACTCCGCGCTCACCACCTTAGAGTTGGGTGGAAACCCAGTCTCCATGGCTGTCCTGCAGGACCTGCTTCAGCACACAAGCTCTGTGTAAGTTCTCCCTTCTAGGGCTCCTTGTGTCTCAGGATTGCTATGAGGACACGGAAAGTTCTCTGTCTTAGGATACTCTTTTAGATGCAATGGAGGATCTCAAGACGACCCTGCAGGCTACAGATTCCTCACTTTAAGATTTTCTCCCAGTAAGGGAAGTTGCGATGAAATCATCATGCATGTGGAAAGCTAATGTGGTTGCCTTCCTTACTAATCCTCACTTATGCTTCTGGTTTACTGTACCACGTGGAAAACCCTCATGTTCACTATGCAAATGATATTATTTGGAGTTAGGTTCAAGAGGATTAGGCTATCTTTGCTCTAACAATGTGGTGATTGGAGTTGAAGATTACAAGAAGCATCTGACATTTACGCCCTTAGCCCAGTCATTCCTTGCTGGCTTCACATCTCTCATCTACAAGACATGAAAAGAGAGGCCAACAGACAGGAGCAGAGCATGTCCTTGGAACCCAGGGTCCCTGCAGGGGAAACTTATAGATTCAGAAGAACCTGGATGCCAACACTCGTGGAATCCCCATGGAATGCACACAGATCCTGAAAAGTTACCAGTTCATCCCAGTACAAGACAATCAACATCCAATCTTTCATATCCATGTCTAAGCTTCTGACACTAACATATTTTGCCTAAGATAAAATAAATGTCTCTTTGTAAAGCTATCCTCTTGTGGTATTTACTTCTCCTGGAGCTACACTATTAAAAATGTGCATTCAATTTTGGGCTCTGTTCCCTCGACCTAACAGAAATGGGCACGGAAGGATGTCAGTTTTGGAGTTGTGCCTAGGTAGTCGGCTGTGCTTGTCTATTAATCAATAGTTGGAGGCTTCCAAAACCACTAGCTTCTACAATGGAGAATGATGAGAGTCTGCCACCTCAAACACACGCAGCATTGTTTACCAACAAAGCTCATACAGCCCTTGAGAGAAAGTGGAAAGAATCCCATGGGGCAAAAGCACACAAGAACGCTTTATATATGGGAGAAAGATGGGGCTTTCTACTCCCACACAGAGTTACAGTCATGGAAACTCTTAGGTTGATGCTTGTATCCTGAGAGCACTTGAGATTTAAGACAGTGTGTGGGATCCTTCTGCAGAGGTCAGTCCTTCAAACATTGGTCAGCACACCACCAGGTCACTGGTTCAAATTTGTCAGCCAGTCCTTGTGCTTTAATGAAGCCATCGACTCCTGGAAAGATTGACAGTCAGTAGGAAGCCAAGGAGGAATTTGTACTCCTTTTCATACTTTTTTCATAAGTCGGAGGAGGTACAGTGGAAGAAAGTTTGTGCTTCAGGAAGTGCGCTACAAAGAGGAGCATCCATAATGACAAAACTATATTGCATGTATGAGAAACGGGGCAATAAAACCATTTCTGTAAACACCCACTTAATCCTTTTTCACCCGCCAACACAACCCTCACCATCTTCTGTGGCCTCTCCCTCCCAGTGCATAAGGGGTGATGGCCAAGGGCTTGTGTGAACAGGGCTGGGTCTGGATTCTCAGGAGTTGGTCCGTTCTGATGGCATCAGCCCGGCTGATGAGATCTCATGAAATGCCATCACTTCCATGATGAGACCTACTGTGAACAGCCAATGAGGGGGAAGCAATAGCTTCCTGGTGGGTGTGGTCTTATCCTTTAAAAGGACTCTCTGAATGCTCTGGAGCTTTGTTCCGCACCTGGACCCTTCACTTGACCTGAAGGTTTCTGGACTTGAGACGGAACCTTGCCAACATTTTCCTGGCTTCTCTGGAAGTTTTCAGGCTCAACATTCTTGACGAAGAAGTCTGCCGTTCGACCTGCCTTCTTGGATTCTTCATGCACCGGATCTACTTCAACAAGGACCGTGGCCAAGACTGAAATTGGAGCCTTGTCAGCGTCTGCAACTGTGAGTTGAACGAGAGTTACATGAAAACTACCTGAATGGTTGCGAGGAGCTGATGGGGAGGGACGCAGATCTTGGAGGGCTGGTGTAAGGAGATGGGAGAACACAGCGGCCTCTCCGTGGGAGACCAGATCCATGGATGGACAGAGGGAAAGGGTCTTGTCCTAGAATCCCTGTTTCATACGCTACTTCTTGTCATGGTTGAATGTCTCCTTCTTTTAGGAAACCCACTCTGTGTGTTCCTTCATCTTGTTTTGGTGGCCCCTGCATTTTTCATCGAATATTTGTGTGGTAGTTTGTTTCACAGTGGTGGCTTGGGAGGACAGGACAGAACAGTGCTTCCTTCGTAGGTTATAGGATTTGTGTGCATCTGGAATGACACAAATGCTCCTAACAAAAACAGCATCTTTCAAAATTGGGAACCATAGAATTTTAATTGTGAAATTCGCACTTTCGATTCGTTCTGTTCAGTCTTGTTTTGTTTTGCTTCTAGCACTTGTGGTCTTCTTCAGTTCCTTGCGCTTAAAAAATTCTAAGGAAGGTTCTTCAGCTCTGTCTGCATTGTGTTTGACCTTACATGTCGAGCACTTTCTGACAGCCTCTCAGACTGAAGCACACTGCCATGGAGTCACTGCTGACTTTCAGCAACCCCTTAGAAATGCTGGTGCGATAACTCTTCATGGGACAAGAAAGCCCAGTGTTTTTCCTGCGAAGCTGCTGGTGGATTCAAACTGCTGACCATGCAGGTCACAGCAGCCCAATGCATAACCACTGCCTGCGAAGGCTCCCGAGTCTGTCCTAATGCAGGGAATAGTCCCACTGCCTTCTTGAGAACCAACAGTCATTTTCTGACCACCAAATACTCATGTTGAACTTGAAAGGACACGGGGAAGATCAGTAGCTCGGAATCTCATGGTGTCCTGGAAGCAAGGGGGAACAGATTGCTCTGGGAAAGACAGGTAAATGATGCTGAAGCACAGGGGAAGAATGAGAGTGTAGACTTAAGGGAGGTCTCCTTTAAACTAAGACATGTAAATGAGCGAAAGCTTAGTCTTTTGTCCTCCTCAATGATGACGTGATGGATAAAAAAAAGTCCCTTTTTTATTCCAAAGCTATTAACAAAGATCTTGGCAGAAATGACTATGTTTAGTTTCTCTGTCGACAGGAGGAAACCCCAAATGAATCTGTATTTAATTGGCTCTGCCTTTATTTTTCCAGCTTTTATGTGAGACAAAGCTTTAACTGGGTCTCACCTCCTTCCCACCTCTCCTTTCTCTGTTACATGCATGGAATGGCCTCCTCTTACCACCTCTTTGACCTCCTATTGTCACTGCTGATTTTCACCTTGAGCAGCATATCTCACTATAATAGTGTAATTTGTCTTCTGTTTTACATGTTCTGCTCAGCTCTTGATGGTTTCTTCCATTGGCTTTAGCGATGCTTCTACCAATGTCAGGATTCAGAGTCTCCTTTGCGTCCAGCTAGGTCATTCATTCTTTTCTGTATTGTGAAGGATTTTTCTTTCATACATGATACTATTGATGTCATGCTATAGCTGGTTCAGTTTTCTGTCGATCGTATTCACTTGATCACATCTGTTGTTGAGATTCTCTTGACATTCCAGTGGAATGTGTCTGAGGTTATATTTGCATTCTCCTGCATCTGATTCATGTCTTCAGCTTCATGGCCCCAGCTTTGCTTTTGCCTGCTGATAATGAACTCCCACAAAATGTCTTTTAGGTAAGGGCTTCAGTCAGAACATTTCATTTTCAATAAGTCATCAATAACAGTCAAATCAAGAAAACCACTTCAGCTAGATGGCTGCTTATTTAACTTTAAGCCCTTAACACCCCAAATGCTATATCTTTTCATAGACAGGCAGCTTTCCCCACCTTTACTTATACCCACATTTCATCTTACGTTATGGTATCGGGAAGGTGAGCATCACAGAATGCAGATAATTAGGACCAAGTGACTTTTGTTGAGGTAGTACTTGTATCTAGGCCCCATGTCCATCTGCAACCTTAATTATTAACATATAGATATAAGTACATGGATCGGTTTCCCTCTCATTGTATATAAACAGGGTCAAGTATAAAGAAAATGTTTTGAAACCGATGATATTAGCATCCCTGCAAATGTGCTTGACACAATGAATGCATGTGTGGCTTATGATAAGAGATGTAAGAGCCCCCAATAAAGGTATTTCATAAAAGCAAAGAAACATCTGTCTTCCATTAAAAGAGACTTTTAAAAAGTGAATGCGGACATCCGGCTTCTTACTCAGAAAGTAAGTTTTGAGTGGAATTTCTATTTCCAGATGATTTCACTCTTTTGTGATGTTTGAATATTCTGCATTCATGATCTAGGGAATGAGCGATGCAGATGAATCCAGAGAGGCAAAACCATCTGTTGTCAGAGCCCCTGAACTGAAAGGATGAGACCTCCAGTCCATGGATAAGTGTTCCCTAGCTCTGAAATGTCGGGCCCTTTCATCTCACTCTCAGTCTTTGAAACTTGAGGTAGCGTCCCCCAAATTTCCTACTTATTTTTGCTTCATTCACCTCCCCAGCTGCTGAGGTCACTGTCTGCCATCAGACTCCTGACTGCCCATCTTGGATTCCACAGCCTCTGGGTCAACTTGAGTCAGAAGAAGAATCCAGTTTGAAATCTAAGCCCACGTGGACCAGCCTCTACCAGTGTGAGTTACTGGAAAGATTAGCATGGTCAGCGAGCTCCTCTCTGAGGGGCAAAGGGGATGACAGTGGAGTCCAGAGTGTGGAGGGCTAGGACAACCAGATTGGCTCTCCCAGAACACTGAGCAGACCCTTTCTCTTCATTCACAGGTCAGGATCGCTCTTGGAGCAGATTGATCAGCATGAGCAGCAGGAACCCACCCAGGTTCCTGGACCTGGCCATCCAGAGCGTGTTGCAGAATGAGGCCTCAGCCATTGCCTCTCTGGAGTGGCTGCCCACAGAGCTCTTCCCTCCCCTGTTCGTGGCAGCTGTTGTCGGAGATTACAGAGAGACAGTGAAGGCCATGGTTGGGGTGTGGCCCTTCCTCAAGCTCCCTCTGGGGGCTCTGATGGAAGATTGTCAGTCTCCCCCTGACATCTTAAAGGCTGCCCTTGATGGCCTTGCTATACTGCTTTCCCAGAAGGTTAAGCACAGGAGATGCAAACTGAAAGTGCTGGATTTACAAATGAACACTGGGACCAACTTCTGGAAAGTGTGGGCTGGACGCCAGTCTACTGCCTCTGTAACGTCAGCAGAGGATCCAGAGTCCACCCATCCCAAGACTCAGATCCTCAAAGAAGACAAATGTAGGTCAGTGGAGAAATATCCAGCCTTGGCTGGCATGACGGTGCTCACTGACCTGTGCTTTCAGGAAGACATCCCAAATGAAATGCTCACCTTCCTCATCGAAAGGGTCAAGCAGACTAAGGACCTGCCACACCTGTGCTGCAGGAAGCTCGAGCTTGTTCGGAATGTTGCCCCGCTTCCCATTCTTGGGGAGATCCTCAACATATTGCAGCTAGACTCTCTCCAGGAGATGAGATTGCTTGGTAGCTGGGACCAGCAAAGCCTCAACTGGTTCGCTCCTTACCTGGCCCAGATGGTCCAGCTGCATACACTCCTCCTCTCTGAATGCACCCTGTATTGCATCGTCCCCGGGGAGAACGATGAGGACGAGGTGCAGAAGCTACTTCAAGAATTCACCACTCAGCTCCTCAGTCTGCATCAGCTCCACACCCTCATGCTGCACTCTGTGAACTTCTTTGGTAACCACCTCCACCAGCTGCTCAGATGCTTGCAGGCGCCCTTGGAGACCCTGCACATACGCCGTTCCTTGCTTATGGACCAGGACTTGACATACCTGTCCTCATGTCCCTGCACCAGCCACCTGAAATCCCTTGACTTGAGTGGTGTACGCAGGCCTGGCTCCAATTACGAGTTCCTCCCTGCTCTGCTGAACAGAGTCTCAGCCACCCTGGTCCACCTGGATTTGGCGGACTGTGCCATCACGGACTCTGACTGCAATTACTTGCAGCCTGCTCTGGGTCACTGCTCTCAGCTCAGAATCTTGAAACTCTGCGGAAACCCGTTGTCCATGGCTGTCCTACAGACCCTGCTGTTTCACACGTTCCCAAGGTGCAACTTTGCCTTTCTAGAGCTTCCTGTCCCCCTCAATTGCTACATGGACCCCCAGTTAACTCTGCCCTGGCATACCCTTGCAGAGGTGATGGAGCAGCTGAGGCTGACCTTGCAGCTCCATGGACCCCAAAGAATACGCCTTGCTTACAGGCACTGTCGCACCCTGTGCGATGCAATCTGCATCCGTATGGACAACTAGTGCCACAACCCTTTGCCATCTGTTCTCAATCCTGACTTCTACCTCGGGATCCCAATGTCGTATTTGGAAAGACTAGTGTTTCCTAAATTAGAGCGGTTTGGATTGAGTTCTTGAGCTTGAGGTCATGTTTGCCATGATGATGAAGGAGGTTGGAGGTATCGGTCAGAGGATGCATCTAACGTGATCAGCCTTCCTGAAGTCAAGCCTTAATTGCTTCACATCCATCTTCTGAAAGTGATGGAAAAGGAGATTCAGCAGCAGGTAGCAGATGTGCTCACCCACATCACGAATCAAAGCCAGGAGCAAAATACATCCCTGTCACCCACGGCCCCTTCCGTGGGCATATGCAGGACCTTGGCGACGTGGATGCCCAGGCACATGGAGTTCTTCAGGACTGCAGGTGTCCCCGATGCTAAAAAGCGACATGACCTTCCGCTGACCCCTTTCCAGGGAGAAAACAAGTGCCGAGAGCCCTGCCCCACATTTCTGTCTCCTACCACTTGCAATAGTAGAAAATAAACGCATGTTCCAAAGCCATGCACCCGTGCTATTCATTTCTCCTGCCGCAAGAGGGCCGAACTTAAGAACACCCAGTGATGCTCACCTTCCCGACAGGATCGCTGAAGACAAAGTGTGTGCATAAGCAAATGTGTTGGAGAAAACTGATGGTGCACGTCTATCAAAAGATATAGCATTTGGAGACTTAAAGGCTTGAAGATACACAGTCAGCCATCTAGCTGAAAAGCAAACATGTCCACATGGAAAGACACCAGCCTGTGTGATCATGAGGTGTCAATGGGATTATGTTACAGGCATTTAAGACCCAGAACAAAATCATACTAATTTCAATAGGGGTGCAGCGGGTGGTGGGGAGGAAGCACAGAGTGGAATCCCCAAGCCCATCTGTAGACAATTGGACATGCATTTACAGAAGGTGTGTCGGGGTGCAGTATGAATGAAACATACAACTTTCCTCTAGTCCTTTAAGGCTTCTGCATGTGTTGACAAGGGATTCATTTAAGAACATAAAGGAACATGTGAAAGGCAGTGTAGGAGGAGGAGGCTAAACATTAGTCACATGAAACAGAATCATCATGCTCAATCTCAGGTCTACATATAGTTTTGTTCTGTTGGATATACATCTGTCTATCTCAATCCCTATAGCACAAGCCAGAGACACCACAATCAGGGTGCTTCCAACACCTAGGGAGCCTACACCATAGGGAGCAACTGCCCCTCAGGACTGACACAGCCTCCACTTACCCCACGAAGTGAGTCATCGTTTACAACTTCTGGTCTTGTGCTCAGTCAATCTCAAAAGCACAAATACTGTATGAGAACACTATTGTAGGAATAAACACCAACGCAAAGGTTGACACCCACACTGTGGTTATGAGGTAATTTGATGGGGTAAGTTGTGTAAGCTCCCAATAAAATGATTTTTAAAAACAAACAAATATTTGGGAAGACGTCAGTGGAAGAATGTAGCCTGTATCACATCACTAACTATTCATATCTGACACAATTTCCATTCTGACATTGCAAAACCTCGCCTGCCTGTATAGTTTTATTGATTTTATTTCGCATATCATGCACCTCCATAGTTTGGTTGCTTTTAAAAATGGTTGCATATGCGTCCTCACAATCCACTCTATGCCCCCCTCCTACTTTCATTACTTGCTCCCCTATTCCCTTCACCCTCTCCATCCTCTGTCACTGATACACCGTTGGGTCAGATATTATCTCGATGCTTCCACTCTTTCAGCTTGTCCACTGATTATAAACCACGCTGGTTTACTGGGGGGTCTTGCTTTGATTTGTTTGTAGAATAGAAACAAAGGAAACACACACTGTAAAACGAACAAACAAAGCAAAATGAAAACATTAACCGTCATCCACTTGGGGTATTGTGCAATTGTGCTGACAGGGGCAGTAATTGATCCATTGGCTTAGATAGTGAGGTAATGTGGAGAAGAGTGTATGTGAGCACAGTGCAGGTGCGAACCACAGTCTGTGCGTGGTTTCATTGCATGCATTGGATGCTGAAATGATCGAGCTCTGTTTTCATTGAGTCAGGGTTGCATTTCCTGTAACGTTCTTTACAAGGGTGGCACCTTGTCGATCAGATTCATACCTGTCAGAAGAATGCAAGGAGAGAGCTGAGTAGTAAATATATGGATGTTCTGGGGGCCCTTTGATTGGACACCCAAGAAGCCAGGGGTCCCACCCAAAGTCCAAAGCCGTCCATTTCCACCGTGTGGGGTGGCCATTGTTTGCTAGCACTCCCATCAAGGAATCTCAGTCCTAAGTCAGAAGCCACAGCAAGTTCTGACTGAGATGTTCCCCGGCCTTCAGTCAGGCTTCCACACCGAGTTCTTCTATTGTGAAGCCATGTTCCCTGTACGGTCAGCACCTGGGGTCATCATAGTTCTTAGTCCGTGGCATGGACCAATGAGCTTTTCATAGAAACTCACTCAAACGTTTCTACTCAGGATCATAGAACTGGGTGTACTCCTCCCTTAATTTCCTATAATTACTGTTTAACACACCTTCCCCCTATGAGGATGCTCCTCTCCATTGACCCACCAACAGAATGGTCAGTGCCTCCTCTGAAATGGACATGCCCCCTGCCCTGGTCTTAATCTGATTGCCCAGTAAGGTTCTCCTCTCAGTCCTGTGGAGGCCCTGCTGATTTTGTCCCAGCCTTGTCTCGATGATGTACAGCATCAAGTGGATGGTCTTCACCCTGTTCCTCCTTCCCATACGATGACCCTCGCTGAGGTGAGGCCTCTTTCCAGTTGGATGGTACGAAGTGCTTATAAGGACGGTGCTCTCTGCATTAGGGTCCGTAGGCAGACTTTCTACCAGCATGTTTTGAATCGGCCTCTAAGATTTGTTTAATTGGTGTCTTTCCTTATACTAGTGGATTCGCACAATACCTATCCTTCTGTGATGGACTGACTTCACTCAGCCTAACGGGTCCCAGGTCCTCCCATGTCTCGCGGGGTTTCATCCTTTTATCCACCGTGTTTAGGGAAGCGCAGGATTCATTGTGTGGATGTGACACAGCTTCTTGTTCCTTCCTCTCTTTCATTCTCTTTCCTTCTTTATTTTTTTAGCAATGAAGAGAAACACTGCAGCTGTATTTATTTATTTGTTATTTTTAAAACATTTTATTAGGGACTCATACAACTCTTATCACAATCCATCGTATACATACATCAGTTGTATAAAGCACATCTGTACATTCTTTGCCTTAATCATTTTCAAAGCATTTGTTCTCCACTCAGGCCCTTTGCATGAAGCCCTCTTTTTTCCCCTCCCACCACGCTCTCCCCTCCCTCATGAGCCCTTGCTAGTTTATAAATTATTATTTTTTCATATCTTGCCATATCCGGCGTCTCCCTTCAACCCATTTTCTGTTGTCCATCCCTAAGGGAGGAGGTCACATGTGGATCCTTGTAATCAATTCCCCCTTTCCAAACCACTCACCCTCTACCCTCCCAGTGCTCTTAAGGGATACTTCAGTTATTCCCTGATGTCATTTGGGGAGTCCTATTGCATAGTTGCATAGTGCCTTATCGCACGTGGTGCTGTGAAGTAAGTTCTGGGCAGATAAGCACAAGATCTATGGAATTATCCGACCAGGTGCTCCACAGAGAAGGACGAATTTATCTGCTTCAAACAACATTTATGACCTCAGATATCAGAGATGCGTGCCCGCCTATGATGGAAGAGGTGGCTGTTGCCAGTGCTTGTATCGATACACAAACCAGGAGATCACGGCTTGAACACATGTCTTCCTACGTTGCATGGGCTGGGTGCATTCCAGGGTGCATTCATCAGAGTGCACTTGGTTGCTGTACTCAGCATGAATGGGGTATAAAGTTTGGACTGTATCTTTCTGCACTCACGGTTCTTGCAGCAGCTGTCTGTCTTATCTTTTGTGTATATCCCATCTACTTACGGTGGGGATTTCTCTATGTCTACTTGGACGGGACAGGATATTCTGTAGTTTGGTAGTGAGGTAAGTATATATATTTTAGAGCGCTAATGGTGTAACGACTTATATGTGGGCTGTTATCTAGAAGGCTGACAGTTCAAATCCACACCTTTCTCCACCAGAGAAATATGGGACTGAGTACTCTTACTAAGACACTGGGAGAGATGAGAGCTCTCAGCATAAGGAATCCAGGACAGATAAAACTTCAGAAGCAATCATGGGTGTTGCGATACTATGAGGGTAGAGTTGAGGTGTGGGCAGAAGTGGAGGGGATGGGCAACCGATCACAAGGATGGATGTAGAACCCCCGCCCCACCCCCGAGTGAAGCAAACTAAAAACAAATGGGTGAAGGGAGAGAGCAGACAGTGTAAGATATGTAAATAATTTATTAATTATCATTAACTCACGAGGGTGGGAGAGTGGGGGAAGGAGGGGAGTAAAGAGGAGTTCATAGCACGGGCTCAAGTAGGAAACAATGTTTTGAAAATGTTGGTGGTGACATATGTACAAATGTGCTTGATACAATTGATGTATGGATTCTTATAAGAGGTGAAAGAGCTCTACCAATAAAGTTATATTATATATATGTTACCGTATATATACAATTAAATATATCTATGCTGTAGATCCCTTGGAGACTCACAGGGATGGTCTACACTGCCGAATATAGTCTCTCTAAGACAACAATGTCTTTAAGGTAATGGAAGTGATGCCCCGGCGGATGAGTGATAACGTTCTGTAACGTAAAATGACAATGATTTTTCTAAGGTGAATCATATATATATATATATATATATATATAATTTAGATGCATGAATGGTGAGTGAGTTTGCACTTAATTCTTGCCCCATTCTAAGTGCAGTCAGCTTTTAGGACATCTTCCTGCTTAATGCTCCACTTCCTCAAGAGAAGAGATCTCTGAAGATACAAGTGCAACAGCAAAGTATAACGTAGTAACTCGTGGGTGCCTGACCCCAAAAGAACAATATCAGGATTCTTAAAGCTTTATGTCCGAAGAAGCAAGCTTCTAAATCAGTGCCCATTGACGTTCCACAACTTCCATTCAATCCATTGATTGTAAATAATATAATCCTGTGCTAAATGATGGAATCGCATCACAGCTTCAGTTGTGCACACCTGCTTTGTAGTAGACTAGAGCTGACAGGGGAAGCACACAGCCCATTTGCGCTGATCATAGGTAAATTACACTCCCCATGAATGCCCTGTAATCACCATGGAGGGATGCTAACAGTCCTGCTATCTCACAGAGAACAGTGTGAATTCAATGATGGCCGACGTCGCTGTTGTTCTGTGTCACTGAGTCACCTCTGATGCGCAGGGACCCCATGCACGACAGAAGGAAAGACTGCACCCTCCTGTTCCATCATTACGACTGTAAGTTTCAGGCCCTTGTTGCAGCCACTCCATCAATCCATCACGTCAAGGGACTTCTTTAGTCTCCCTGTGCTTCTCCAGGGAATGATCCCTCCCCAAAACCTGTCCAAATTATGTCAATTGAAATCCCATCATCCAAGCCTGTAAGCAGCAATCTGGTCACATTTCTTTCAAGATAGATAAGCTTGTCCTTTTGGCACACCTGCGCTGATTAGAAATCATCCAGTAATTCCTTATTGTGATCGCAAATGATTTTTCATCCACATAACCGTGCAACGACGAAGTGTTTTGGAATGCCCCATCTTCTCATCGCTATCCCTAATTGGTGATGATGCACACCGTTTCTCTGTTGGAGGCAGCTGAACTCTATTGGGGGTTGGACCTTTGCAGGGGGATTAGACCAGCTATCCCGCATCAAGCTGGGTTTGAACTGAGGCGTGTGGATGAAAGGAAAAGAAAGAGCTATGTACAAAGCATGGGATAGGGAGGACTCCAATCCAATGGACTGAAGTCTCCAGTATATTGGAAGCTTGGTATATATACTCTTCTTACACAGGGACTTGGTTACAAAGCAAACATCAAAGCACTTAAACATTCCTAAACTCTTATCTATGCAAATGTAACTTAACTAGTCACAGTTTCTTAACCTTAGAATAATAAAAGCACTAGGTTCAAAGACAATCACAGGGATATGCAAGATTCAAGAGAGCCACAAAGGGATCCTAATTAACTGAGTTATCCCTCAATGCTTTTTAGCAGCAAAGTCACAAATAGTTTGCAACGCTTTTGTCTGCAGAGACACAGAGGCTCAGGGGACTAAATAGTCACCCATTAGTAAACACCTTGGT